>NW_006409004.1:303664-315021 GCF_000296735.1 Chrysochloris asiatica | reverse complement strand
ACATAGAGCAAGCTACATGGCAGACGAGTCCAAAATGTCCATATACAGAGAGCTAGCTACATGGCAGAGTAGTGGAACATTTCCATATACCGAGTTCTAATCACAAGTCAGATGAGTCCAACATATCCATATACTGAGAGCTAGCTTCATGGCATAGTAGTCCAACATATCCATGTACGGAATACTAGCTACATGGCAGATGAGTCCAACATGTCCATATAAGGAGAGCTAGGTCCATGGCAGACAAGTCCAATATGTTCATATATAGAGAGCTACCTACATGGCAGATCAGTCCAACATATCCTTGCACAAAGACTTAGCTACATGGCAGATGAGTCCAAAATGTCAAAATACAGAGAGTTACCTAAATGGCAGATCAGTCCAACATATTCATGCACAGAGAGTTAGTTACATGGCGGAGTAGTGCAACATTTCCATATAAAGAGTTCTAGCTACATAGCAGATGAGTCCAACATGTCCATATGCAGAGTAATAGGTATATGGCAGATGAGTCCATCGTGTCCATATACTGAGAGTAGTAGCTACATGTCAGATGAGTCCAACAGGTGCATACATAGAGATTAGCTAGAAGGCAGATGAATACAATATGTTCATAAAGAGAGAGCTGGCTACATGTCTGATTCATCCAACATGTACCTATAGAGAGAGCTAGCTACATGGCAGACAAGTCCAATATGTTCATAGACAGAGAGCTAAGTACATGTCAGATCTGTCCCACATAGCCTTGTACAGATAGCTAGCTTCATGGCAGATGAGTCTAAAATATCCATATACAGAGAGCTACCAACATAGTGGAGTAGTGCAGCATTTTTACACAGAGTATTGGCCAAATGGAACATGAGTTCAACGTGTCCGTATACTGAGAGCTAGCTACATGACAGAGTAGTGTAACATTTCCATGTACAGAGCTCTAGCTACATGGCAGATGAGGGCATCATGTCCATATACTGAGAGGTAGGTACAAGGCAGATGAGTCCAACATGTTTATACATAGAGGATTAGCTACAAGGCAGATGAATCCAACATGACCATAAAGAGAGAGCTGTCTACATATCTGATGCATCTAACATGTCCATATACAGATAGTTAGCTACATCGAAGAGAACTTCAATATGATCATATACGGATAGCTACCTACATGACAGATGAGTCCAACATATCCCTATACTGAGAGTTAGCTACATGACAGATGAGTCCAAGACGTGTATATATCGAGGACTAGGTACAAGGCAGATGCGTTCTATATGTTCATACAGAGAAATCTGCCTACATGGCTGATGAGTCAAACATGTCCAAATACAGAAAGCTAGCTACATGGCAGACAAGTCCAATATGTTCATATACAGAGAATAACCTACATGGCAGAGTAGTGGAACATTTCCATATACAGAGCTCTAGCCACATGGCTGATGAGTCCAACGTGTCCATATTCTGAGTGCTAGATTAATGGCACAGTAGTCCAACATGTACATATATGGAGTACTCGCTACATGGCAGATGAGTCCAACATGTCCATATACTGAGAGTTAGCTACATGGCAGATGAGTCCAACATGTGTATATATAGAAGACTAGCTACAAGGTAGATGTTTTCAACATGTACATACAGAGAAAGCTGGCTACATGGCTGATGAGTCCAACAGGTCCATATACATAGAGCTAACTACATGGCAGAAAAGTCCAATATGTTCATATACAGAGAGCTACCTACATGGCAGATCAGTCCAATATATCCAGGCCCAAAGATGTAGATACATGGCAGACAAGTCCAAAATATCCATATACAGAGAGATACCAACATGGCTGAGTAGTGGAACATTTCTATATACAGAGTTCTACCTACATAGCAGATGAGTCCAACATTTTCATATACTGAGAGTTAGTTACATGGCAGATGAGTCCATCATGTGTATTTATAGAGGACTAGCTACAAGGCAGATGAGCCCAACATGTTCATACAGAGAGAGCTGGCTACATGGCTGATGAATACCATATGTCCATATACAGAGTGTTAGCTACAACGCAGACAACGTCAATATGTTCATATACAGAGAGCTTCATACGTGGCAAATCAGTCCAACATATCCATGCACAGAAAGGTAGCTACATGGCAGGAAAATCCTAAATGTCCATATACAGAGAGTTAGCTACATGGCAGAGTAGTCCAACATGTCCAAATACAGAATACTAGCTACATGGCAGATGAGTCCAATATATCCATATACTAAGAGTTAGCTACATGGAAGATGAGTCCAACATGTGTACATATAGAGGACTAGCTACAAGGCAGTTGAGTCCAACCTGTTCATACAAAGAGAGCTGGCTACAAAGCAGACGAGTCCAACATGTTCATAGAGTGTGAGCTTGCTACATGGCGGATGAGTTCAACATGTCCATATACTGAGAGCTACCTACATGGCACTCAAGTCCAACATGTTCATACACAGAAAGATACCTACATGGTAGATAACTCCAACACATCCATGCATAGAGAGCTAGCTAAATGGCAGACGAGTCCAACATGTCCATTTACAGAGAGCTAGCTACATAGCAGAGTAGTGCAACATTTCCATACACAGAGTACTAGCTACATGGCACATGAGTCCAACGTGTCCAAATACTGAGAGCTAGCTACATGAAAGAGTTGTGCAACATTTTCATGTACAGAGTTCTAGATACATGGCAGATGAGTGCAACATGTCCATATACTGAGAGTTAGGTACAAGGCAGCTGAGTGCAACATGTTTATATATAGACAATTAGCTACAAGGCAGATGAGTCCAACATGTTCATACAGAAAGAGCTGTCTACATGTCTGATGCATCCAACATGTCCATATGCAGAGACCTATCTACATGGCAGACATGTCCAATATGTTCATATACAGAGAGCTAACTACATGTCAGATTAGTCCAACATATCCATGTACAGATAGCGAGCTTCATAGCAGACAAGTCCAAAATGATCATATACAGAGAGCTAGCTATATGACAGAGTAATGCAACATTTCCATATACAGAGTTCTAGCCACATAGCAGATGAGTCCAAAGTGTCCATATAATGAGTGCTAGCTTCATGGCACAGCAGTCCAACATGTCCATATATAGAGTACTAGCTCATTGCAGATGAGTCCAACATGTCCATATACTGAAAGTTAGCTACATGACAGATGAGTCCAACATGTGTATATATAGAAGACTAGCTACAAAGCAGATGAGTACAACATGTACATACAGAGAAAGCTGGTTACATGGCTGATGAGTTCAACATGTCCATATACAGAAAACCAGCTACATGGCAGATAAGTCCAATATGCTCATATACACAGTGCTACCTACAAGGCACATCAGTCCAACATATCCATGCACAGAGAGCTAGCTACATGGCAGAGAAGTGCAACATTTCCATACAAAGAGTTCTAGCTAAATGGCTGATGATTCCAACGTGTCCATATACTGAGAGATAGCTACATGGCAGAGTAATCCAACATGTCCATGTACTGAGGGTTAGCTACAATGCAGATAAGTCTATCATGTGTATATTTTATAGAAGACTAGCTACATGGCCGACGAGTCTAAAATGTCCATATACAGAGAGATACCAACATGGCTGAGTAGTGCAACTTTTCCATATACAGACATGGCAGATGAGTCCAACAATCCAGATACTGGGAGTTAGCAAGATGGCAGATGAGTCCAACATGTGTATTTATAGAAGACTAGCTACAATGCAGATGAGTCCAACATGTTCATACAGAGAGAGCTGGCTACATGGCTGAGAAGTACCACATGTCCATACACAGAGAGCTAGCTTCATAGCAGACAACTCCAAAATGTTCATACTCAGAGAGCTACCTACATGGCAGACCAGTCCAACATATCCATGCACAAGGAGCTAGGTACATGGCAGATGAGTTCAACATGTCCATATACAGAGTACCTTCTACATGGCAGATGTGTCCAACATGTCCATATGCAGAGAGCTAGCTACATAGCAGAGTAGTCCAACATTTCAATATAAAGAGTTCCAGTTATATGGCAGATGAGTCCAACGTGTCCATATACCGTGAGCTAGCTACATGGCAGAGTAGTGCAACATTTCCATATACAGAGTTCTAGCAACATGGCAGATGAGTCCAATGTGTCCATATACTGAGAGCTAGATACATGGCAGATGAGTCCAACATGTTCATATACAGAGTACTAGCTACATGGCAGATGAGTTCAACATGTGTATACATAGAAGACTAGTTACAATTCAGATGAGTCTAACATGTACATACAGAGAAAGCTGGCTACATGGCTGATGAGTTCAAAATGTCCATATACAGAGAGCTAGCTACATGGCAGACAAGTCCAATATGTTCATATACAGAGAGTTAACTATATGGCAGATCATTCCAACATATCCATGCACAGAGAACAAGCTACATGGCAGATGAGTCCACAATGTCCATATACAGATAGCTAGCTACATGGCAGAATAGTGGAACATTTCCAAATACAGAATTCTAGCCACATGGTAGATAAGTCCAACGGGTCCATATCCTGAGTGCTAGATTAATGGCACAGTAGTCCAACATGTCCATATACGGAACACTAGCTACATGGCAGATGAGTCCAACATGTCCATATAAAGAGAGCGAGCTACATGACAGACAAGTCCAATATGTTCATATACAGAGAGCTACCTACATGTCAGATCAGTCGAATATATCCATGCACAAAAACCTAGCTACATGGGAGAAGAATCCAAAATGTCGATATACAGAGAGTTACCTACATGACAAATCAGTCCAACATATCCATGCATAGAGAGTTAGGTACATGGCGGAGTAGTGCAACATTTCCTTATAAAGAATTCTAACTACATGGCAGATGAGTTCAACGTGTCCATATACTGAGAGATAGCTACATGACAAAGTAGTCCAACATGTCCATATAAAGAATACTGGCTACATGGCAGATGTGTCCAACATGTCCATATATTGGGGATTAGCTGCAATGCTGATGAGTTCAGCATGTGTATATTTAGAGGGCAAGCTACAAGTCAGATAAGTTCAACATGTTCATACACAGAGAGGTGGCTACATGTCCGAAGAGTTCAACATATCCATATACTGAGAACTACCTACATGGCAGACAAGTCCCATATGTTCATTTACAGAGAGCTACCTACGTGGCTGATCAGTCCAACATATCCATGCACAGAGAGCTAGCTACATGGCCGACAAGTCCTAAATGTCCATATACAGATTGATACGAACATGGCTGAGTAGTGCAACATTTCCATATACAGAGTTCCAGCTACATGGCAGATGAGTCCAATATGTCCATATACTGAGAGTTAGCTAGCTGGCAGATGAGTCCAACATGTGTATTTATGGAGGACTACCTACAATGCAGATGAGTCCAACATGTTCATACAGAGAGATCTGGCTACATGGCTGATGAATACCTCATGTCCATATACAGAGAGCTAGCTACATAGCAGACAGCTCCAATATGTTCATATACAGAGAGCTACCTACATGGCTGGTCAGACCAACATATCCATGCACAGAGAGCTAGCTACATGGCAGACAAGTCCAAAATGTCAAAATACAGAGAGGTAGCTACATGGCAGAGTACTGCAACATTTCTATATACAGAATTCTAGCTACATGGCTGATGAGTACAACATGTCCATATACTGAGAGTTAGCTACATGGCAGATGAGTCCAACATGTGTATATATAGAGAACTAGCTACAAGGTAGATGAGTCCAACATGTTCATACAGATAGAGCTGGCTACATGGCTGATGAGTCTTCCATGTGTTTATATACAGGACTAGCTACAAGGTAGATGAGCCCAACATGTTCATACAGAGTGAGCTGGCTACAGGGCTGATAAGTCCAACATGTCCATATACTAAGAGATACCTATATGGCAGACAAGTCCAATATGTTCATACACAGAGAGATACCTAATTTGCAGATCACTCCAACACATCCATGCACAGAGAGCTAGGTAATGGCAGACAAATCCAACATGTCCATATAAAGAGAGCTAACTACATAGCAGAGTAGTGCAACATTTCCATACTCAGAGTTCTAGCTACATGGCAGATTAGTCCAACGTGTCCATATACTGAGAGCTAGCCACATGGCAGAGTAGTGCACCATTTCCATGTACAGGCCTCTAGCTACATGGCAGATGAGTGCAACATGTCCGTATACTGATATTTACATACATGGCAGATGAATTCAATATGTGTATACATAGAGGATTAGCTACAAGGCAGAAGAGTCCAACATATTCATACAGAGACAGCTATCTACATGTCTGATGCATCCAACAGATCCATATACAGATAGTTAGCTACATGAGAGACAAATCCAATATGTTCATATACAGAGAGTTAACTATATGCCAGATCAGTCCATTTATCTATGTACAGATAGCTATCTACACAGCAGACAATTCCAAAATGCCCATATACAGAGAGTGAGCTCCATGGCAGAGTAGTGCAACATTTTCATATACTGAGTTTGAGCTACATGGCAGATGAGTCCAACATATCTATATACTAGGAGTTAGCTACATGGCAGATGAGTCCAACACGTTTATATTTAGAGGAGTATCTATAAGGCAAATGAGTCCAACATGTTAATACAGAAAGAGCTGGCTACATGGTTGATGAGTCCAACATGTCCATATACTGAAAACTACTTACATGACATACAAGTCCAAGATGTTTATATACAGAGAGCTACCTACATGGCAGATAAGTCCAAAATGCCCATATACAGAGAGCTAGCTACATGACAGGCGAGTCCAAAATGCCCATGTGAAGAGATATAGCTACATGGCAGAGTAGTGCAACATTTCCATATACTGAGTTCTAGCTACATGGCACATGAGTCCAACGTGTCCATGAACTGAGAGCTACCTTCATGGCAGAGTAGTTCAACAGGTCCATATACAGAGCCCTAGCTACATGTCAGATGAGTCCAACAGGTCCATATACTGAGATCTAGCTATATAGTAGAGTAGTCCAACATATTCATATACAGATTACTAGGTAAAAGTCAGGTGAGTCCAACATGTCCATATATTGAGAGTTAACTACATGGCAGTTGAGTACAACATGTGTATATATAGAGGACTAGATACAAGGCAGATGAGTTCAATATGTTCATGCAGAGAGAGCTGGCTACATGCCTTATGAGTTCAACATGTCCATATACAGAAAGCTAGCTGCATGGCAGACAAGTCCAATACGTTCATATACAGAGAGCTACCTACATGGTAATGTAGTGCAACATTTCCATATACAGAGTTCTAGCCACTTGGCAGATGAGTCCAACATGTCCATATACTGAGTGCTAGCTTCATGGCACAGTAGTCCAACATATCCATATACGGAGTACTAGCCACATGGCAGATGAGACCAACATGTCTATATTCTGAAAGTTAGCTACATGGCAGATGAGTCCAAAATATGTATATATAGAAGAATAGCTACAAGGCAGATGAGTCCAACATGTACATACAGAGAAAGCTAACTACATGGCTGATGAGTCCAACATGTCCATATACAGACAGATAGCTACATGGCAGACAAGTCCAATATGTCCATATACAGAGAGATACCTAAATGGCAGATCAGTGCAACATATCCATGCACAGAGAGCAAGCTACATGGCAGACAAGTCCAAAATGTACATATACAGATAGCCAGCTACATGGCAGTGCAGTGGAACCTTTCCATATATGGAGTACTAGCTACATGGCAGATGAGTCCAACATGTCCATACAAAGAGAGCTAATTATATGGCAGACAAGTCCAATATGTTCATATACGGAGAACTACCTACATGGCAGATCAGTCCAATATATCCATGCACAGAGTACTAGCTACATGGCAGATGAGCCAAAATGTAGAAATACAGAGAGTTACCTATATCGCAGATTAGTCCAACATATCCATTCACAGAGTGCTAATTACATGGTGGACTGCAGCAACATTTCCATATAAATTGTTCTAGCTACATGGCAGATGAGTCCAATGTGTCCATATACTGAGAGATAGCTACATGGGAGAGTAGTCCAACATGTCCATATACTGAATACTGGCTACATGGAAGATGAGTCCAACGTGTCCATATACTGAGAGCTAGGTACATGACAGATTAGTCCAACATGTCCATATACTGAATACTGGCTACATGGAAGATTAGACCAACATATCCATGCACAGAGAGCAAGCTACATGGCAGACGAGTCCAAAATGTCCATATACAGATAGCTAGCTACATGGCAGAATTGTTGAACATTTCCATATACAGAGTCCTAGCCACATGGCAGATAAGTCCAACATGTGTATGTATATAAGACTAGCTACAAGGCAGATGAGTCCAATATGTACATACAGAGAAAACTGCCTATGTGGCTGCCTACATGTCCATATACAGAGAGCTAGCTACATGGAAGACAAGCCCAATATGTTCTTATACAGAGAGTTAATTATATGGCAGATCAGTCCATCATATCCATGCACAGAGAGCAAGCTACAGGGCAGACGAGTCCAACATGTGCATATACAGAGAGCTAGCTACATGGCAGACAAGTCCAATATGTTCATATACAGAGAGTTAACTATATGGCAGATCAGTCCAACCTATCCGTGCACAGAAAGCAAGCTACATGGCAAACAAGTCCAATATGTCCATATACAGAGAGCTACACCCATGGCAGAGTAGTCCAACATTTCCATATACAGAGTTCTAGCTCCATGGCAGATGAGTCCAACATGTCTATATACTGAGAGGTAGCTACATGGCAGAGTATTCCAACATGTCCCTATGCAGAGGACTAGCTACATGGCAGATGAGTCCAACATGTCCATAAACTGAGGGTTAGCTAAATGTCAGATGAGTCCACCATGTATATATGTAGAGGACTAGCTACAAGGTAGATTAGTCCAACATGTTCATACAGAAAGAACTGGCTACATGGCTGATGAATCCAACATGTCCATATACCAAGAGATAGCTACATGGCAGACAAGGCCAATGTGTTCATATACAGAGAGCTATCTACATGGCAGATGAGTCCAACATATACATGCACGGAGAGTTAGGTACATGGCAGATACGTTCTACATGTGTATATATAGAGGAGTAGCTTCAAGACAGATGAGTCCACCATGTTCATACAGAGAGAGCTGGCTTCATCTTGATGAGTCCCTTATGTCCATATACAGAGTGCTAGCCACATTGCAGACAAGTCTAATATGTTCATATATAGAGAGCTAACTACATGGCAGATCAGTACAACATATCCATGCACAGACAGCTAATTATGTGGTGGATGAATCCAAAATATCCATATGCAGAGAGCTTGCTACATGGCAGAGTAGTACACCATTTCCATATACAGAGTTCTAGCTACATGGCAGATGAGTCTAACATGTCCATATACTCACAACTAGCTACAAGGCAGAGTACTCCAACATGTTCATATACAGAGTACTAGATACATGGAAGATGAATCCAACATGTCTACATACTATGAGTTAGCTACATGGCAGATGAGTCCACCATGTGTATATATAGAGGACTAGCTACAAGGCAGATGCCTGCAACATGATTAAACAAAGGGAGCTAGCTACATCACTGATGAGTCCAACATGTCCATATACAGAGAGCTAGCTACATGGAAGACAAGTCCAATGTGTTCATATACAGAGAGCTATCTAAGCGGTGGATCAGTCCATCATATCCATGCACAGAGAGCTGGCTACATGGAAGACGATTCCAAAATGTCCATTATAAAGAGAGCTATCTACGTGGCAAAGTAATGCAACATTTCCATATACAGAGTTCTAGCTACAAGGCAGATGACTTCAACGTGTCCATATACTGAGAGGAAGCTACATGGTAGAGTATTCCAACATATCTATATACAGACTACAAGCTACATGCAGATGAGTCCAATATGTCCATATACTGAGAGTTAGCTACATGTCAGATGAGACCAACATGTGTATATATAGAGGACCAGCTACAAGGCAGATGTGTCCAACATGTTCATATGGAGAAAGCTGGCTACATGGCCGATGAGTTCCACATGTCCATATACAAAGAGCTGGCTACATGGCAGAAGAGTATAACATGACCATATACAGAGTACTAGCTACATGACAGTTGAGTCCAACATGTCCATATACTAAGAGTTAGCTACTTGGCAGAAGAGTCCAACATGTGTATATTTAGAGGATTCGCTACATGGCAGATGATCTCAAACTGTCCACACACAGAGAGATGGCTATATGGTTGATGAGTCCAACATGTCCATATACTGAGAGCTACATACATGGCAGAGTAGTCCAATATGTTCATATATAGAGAGCTACCTACATGGCAGATCAGTCCAACATATCCATATATTGAGAGCTAACTTCATGGCAGAGTACTCCATCATGTCCATATAAAGAGTACTAAGTACATGACAGATGAGTCCAACATGTCCATATACTGAGAGGTAGTTACATGGAAGATGGGTCCAACATGTGTATATACAGAGGACTAGCTACAAGGCATATGAGATCAACATGTTCATACAGAGAGAACTGGCTACATGGCTGATGAGTCCAAAATGTCCATATCCAGAGAGCCAGCTATATGGCAGAGTAGTGCAACATTTCCATATACAGAGTTCTAGCTACAAGGCAGATGAGTTCAACGTGTCCACCTACTGAGAGGGAGCTACATGGCAGAGTATTCCAACATGTCCATATACAGAGCACTGGTTACATGGTAGATGAGTCCAACATGTCCATATACTGAGAGTTAGCTACATAGCAGATGAGTCCAACATGTTCATACTGAGAGAGCTGGCTACATGGCTGACGAGTCCAACATGTGTATATATAGAGGACTAGCTACAAGGCAGATGAGTCTAACATGTTCTTATGGATAGAGCTGGCAACATGGCTGATGAGGCCCACATGTCCATATACAGAGAGTTAGCTACATGGCAGAAAAGTCCAATATGTTCATATACAGAGAGCTACTTACATGGCAGATCTGTACAACATATCCATGCACAGAGAGCTAATTACATGGCAGATGAGTCCAAAATGTCCATACACAGAGAGCGAGCTACATGGCAGAATAGTGCAAAATCCCCATACACAGACTTCTAGCTATTAGGAAGATTAGTCCAACTTGTTCATACAGAGAGAGCTGCCTACATGGCTGATGAATCCCACATATCCAGATACAGAGAGCTAGCTACATGGCAGATGACTCCAACATGTCCATATCCAGAGTACTAGCTATATGGCAGAT
>NW_006409004.1:295214-301774 GCF_000296735.1 Chrysochloris asiatica | reverse complement strand
TACATGGCAGATGAGTCCAATGTGTCCATATACAGAGAGCTAGCTTCATGGCAGGGTAGTGCAACATATCCATATACAAAGTTCAAATTACATGGCAGATGAGTCCAACTTGTCCATACACAGTGAGCTAGCTAAATGGCAGATTAGTCTACCATGTCCATATACAGAGTACTAGCTACATGGCAGATTAGTCCCACATGTCCATATACTGAGAGTTATATACAGGGCAGATGAGTCCACTATCTTCATATACAGAGAGAAACCTACACATCAGATCCCTCCAACATATCCATATACAAAGTTCAAATTACATGGCAGACAAGCCCAAAATGTCCATATACAGAGAGCAAGCTACAAGGCAGAGTAGTGCAACATTTCCCTATACAGAGTTCAAGCTACATGACAGATGAGTCCAACGTGTCCAAACACAGAGAGGTAGCTACATAACAGAGTAGTGCAACATTTCCATATACAGAGTTGTAGTTACATGGCAGAGTAGTCCAATGTGTCCATATACTGAAAGCTAGCTACATGGCAGAGTTGTCTAACACGTCCATATACAGAGTACTAGCTTCATGGAGGATGAGTCCAACATGTCCATTAACTGAGAGTTAGCTACATGTTGGATAAGTTCAATATGTGTATATTTAGAGGGCTAGCAAAAGGCAAATGAGTCCAAGATGTTCATACTCAGAGAGTTGGCTACATGGCAGATCAGTCCAGCATATCCATGTACAGAGAGCTAGCAACATGGCAGATGAGTCGAAAATGTCCATATACAGAGAGGTAGCTAGTTGGCATAGTAGCGCTACATTTCAATACACAGAGTTCTGGATACATGGCAGATGAGTCTAATGTGTTCATATACAGAGAGCTAGATATACATGGCAGAGTAGTGCAACATTTCCATATACAGAGTTCTAGCTACATGGCAGATGAGTCAAACGAGTGCATATACTGAGTGATAGCTAAATGGCAGAGTAGTCCAACATGTCCATATACAGAGTACTAACTACATGGCAGATGAGTCCAACATGGCAGATGAGTCCAACATGTACATATATGGAGAGTTAGCTATAAGGCAGATGAGTCTCATATCTTCATATACAGAGGGCTACCTACATGGCATATAAGTCCAACATATCCATGTATAGATAGCTAGCTGCATGGCAAACAAATCCAATATGTCCAAATTCAGAGAGTTAGTTACATGGAAGTGTAGTGCAACATTTCCATATCCAGAGTTCTAGCTACATGGCACATGTGTCCAACATGTCCATATACTGAGAGGTGGCTACATGGCAGAGTAATCCAACATATCCATATACAGGATGCTAACTACGTGGCAGATGAGTCCATTATTTCCATATTATGAGAGTTAGCTACATGGCAAATGAATCCAGTATGGGTATATTTACAGGGCTCGGTACAAGGAAGATGAGTCCAACATGTCCATATATTGAGAGCTAGCTACATGGCAGACAAGTCCAATATGTTTACATACATAGCGCTAACTACATGACAGATCAGTCCAATATACCCATTTACAGTGAGCTAGCTACATGGCATACGAATTTAAAATGTCAATATACAGAGGGCTAGCTACATGGCAGAGTAGTGCATCATTTCCATATACACTGCTCTAGCTACATGGCAGAGAGTCCAATATGTCCATATACAGAGAGCTAGCTATATGGAAGATTATTGCAACATTTCCATATACAGAATTCTAGCTACATGGCAGATGAGACCAACGTGTCCACATACAGGGAGCTAGATACATGGCAGAGTAGTGCAACATTTCAATATACAGAGTTCTAGATACTTGGCAGATGAGGCCAACGTGTCCATATACAGAGAGTTAGCTACATGGCAGAGTAGTGCGACATTTCAATACACAGAGAACTGGATACATGGCAGATGAGTCTAACGTGTCCATATGCAGAGAGATAGCTACATGGCAGAGTAGTGCAACATTTCCATGCACAGAGGTGTACCTACATGGCAGATGAGTACAACATGTCCATATACTGAGAGCTAACTACATGGTAGACAAGTCCATTTTTTTCATATACAGAGAGTTACCAACATGGCAGATCAGTACAACATATCCATGTACAGAGAGCTAGCTACATGGCAGACTAGTCCAAAATGTCCATATACAGAGAGAGAGCTACATGGCAGAGTAGTGCAACATTTACATAAACCGAGTTCTAGCTGCTTGGCAGATGAGTCCAACATGTCCATATAGAGAACTAACTACGTGGCAAAGTAGTGCAACATTTCCATATACAGAGTTCTAGCTACATGACAGATGAGTCCAACGTGTCCATATATTGAGAGCTAGCTACATGGCAGAGTAATCCAACATGTCCTTATACAGAATACTAGCTACATGGCAGATGAGTCCAACGTGTCCATATACAGAGAGCTAGCTACATGGCAGAGTAGTGCAACATTTCAATACACAGAGTTCTGGAAACATGGCAGATGAGTCTAACACGTCTATATACAGAGTTAGCTACATGGCAGAGTAATGTAAAGTTTCCATATACATAGTTCTCGCTGCATGGAAGATGACTACAACGTGTCCATATACTGAGAGCTAACTACAAGGCACATGAGTCCAACATGTTCATACACAGACAGCTGGCTACATGGCTGATGATTCTAACATGTCCATATACTCAGAGCTAGCTACATGGTAGAAAAGTCCAATTTGTTCATATACAGAGAGTTACCTACATGTCAAATCAATCCAAAATATCCATGTACAGAGAGCTAGCAACATGACATACTAGTCCAAAATGTCCATATACAGAGAAATAGCTACATGGCAGAAGAGTGCAACATTTCCATATACAGGGTTCAAGTTACATGGCAGATGAGTCCAACATGTACATATACTGAGAGCTAGCTACATCGCAGAGTAATGCAACGTATCCATATACAGAGTTTTAACTACGTGACAGACGTGTCCAACATGTCCATATTCAGAGAGCTAGCTACATAGCAGATTAGTGCAACATTTCAATATATAGAGTTCTGGATACATGGCATATGAGTCCGACGTATCCATATTCTTAGAGTTAGCTTCATGACAGAGTAGTCCAACATGTCCATATACAGAGTACTAGCTACCTGGCAGATGAGCCCAACTTGTCCATATACTCAGAGTTAGCTACAAGGCAGATGAGTCCAGCATGGTTATATATAGAGGACTAACTACAAGGCAGATGCGTTCATCATGTCCATATACTGAGATCTAGCTTCATGTTAGAGAAGTCCAATTTTTTCATATACATAGAATACCTACATGGCAGATCAGTCCAACATATCCATGTACAGAGAGCTAGCTACATGTCAGACGAGTCCAAAATGTCCATATACATAGAGATAGCTACATGGCAGAGTAGTGCAACATTTCCATATACAGAGTTCTAGCTATATGGCCTATGAGTCCAATATGTCTATATATGGAGAGTTAGTTACATGGAGATGAGTCCAACCTGTGTATATTTATTGGGCTAACTACAAGATAGATGAGTCCAACATGTCCATATACTGAAAGTTAGCTTCCTGGCAGATGAATCCAGGATGTGTACATTTAGAAGGTAGTTACATGGCAGACAAGTCCAATATCTTCATATACAGAGAGCTAACTAAAAAGCAGATCAGTCCAATATAACCATGTTCAGAGAGCTAGCAACATGGCAAACAAGCCCAATATGTTCATATACTGAGAAGTACCTACATGGCAGATCAGTCCTCCATATCCATGTACAGATAGCTAGCTACATGGCAGACAAGACCAATATATCCATACACGGAGAGATAGCTACATGGCAGGGTAGTCCAACATTTCCATATACAGAATTCTTGCTACATGACAGATGAGTACAAAATGTCCACATACAGAGAGCTAGCTAAATGGCAGAGAGTGCAACATTGCCATATGCACAGTTTTAGCTACATGGCAGATGAGTCCAACGTGTCCATATACTGAGTGCCAGCTACATGGCAGAGTATTTCAACATGTCCATATACAGAGTACTAACTACCTTGCAGATGAGTACAACATGTACATATACTGAGAGTTAGCTACATGGCAGATGAGTCCAACATGTTTATATTTAGAGGGCTCATAACAAAGCAGATGAATGAACATGTACATACACAGACAACTGGCTACATGTCTGATGAGTACAACATGTCCATATATTGAGAACTAGCTACATGACAAGCAAGTCAATTATGTTCATGTACAGAGAGCTGCCTACATGGCATATCAATCCAACATATCCATGTACACAAAACTAGCTACATGGAAGTGTAGTGCAACATTTCCATATACAGAGTTCTAGCTAATGTCAGATGAGTCCAACGTGTCCATATACTGAGAGATAGCTACATGGCAGACTTGTCCAACATGTCCATATACAGAGTACAAGCTACATGGTAGATGAGTCCAACGTGTCCATATACTGAGAGCTAGCTACATGGCAGAGTAGTCAAACATGACCATATACTGAGAATTAGCTACATGCCAGATGAATCCAACATGTGATATTTAGAGTGCTTGCTACAAGCCAGATGAGTCCAACATATTCATACACAGAGAGTTGGCTACATGCCTGATGAGTCCAACATGTGTATATATAGAGGACTAGCTACATGGCTGGTGAGTCCAACATGTTCATATGGAGAGAACTGGATACATGGATGATGAGTCCAACATGTCCTTATACTGAGAGCTAGCTACATGTCAGACGAGTCCAATATCTTCATATACAGAGAGCTATCTACATAGCAGATTAGTCCAACATATCCATGTACTGAGAGCTAGCTACATGGCAGATGAGTCCAAAATTTCCATATCCAGATAGTTAGTTACATCAGAGAGTAGTGCAACATTTCCATATATAGAGTTCTAGCTACATGACTGATGAGTCCAACATGTCCATATACTGTGAGCTGGGTAAATGACAGAGTAGTGCAACAGTTCCATATGCAGAGTTCTAGTTATATGGCAGATGTGTCCAAAATGTCCATATACTAAAAGATAGCTACGTGGCAGAATGAGTCCAACAGCTGTATATTTAGAGGGATGAATAGATGGCAGAGAAGTACAATATCTTCATATATATAGAATACCTACATAGCAGATCAGTCCAACACATCCATGTTCAGAGAGCTATCTATAGGACAAATGAGTCCAAAATGTCCATATACAGAGAGATAGTTACATGGCAAAGTAATGTAACATTTCCATATACAGAGTTCTAGCTACATGGCAGATGAGTCCAACATGTCCATATACAGTGAGCTAGCTAAATGGCAGAGTAGTCCAACGAGTCCATATACAGAGTACTAGCTACTTGGCAGATTAGTCCAACAAGTCCATATACTGAGATTTATATACATGACAGATGAGTCCAATATCTTCATATACAGAGAGCAACCTTCATATCAGATCAGTCCAACATATGCATGTACAGAGATCTAGCTACATGACAGACGAGTCCATAATGTCAATACACCGAGAGCAAGCTACATGGCAGAGTAGTGCAACATTTCTATATACAGAGTTCAAGCAACATGGCAGATGAGTTCAACGTGTCCATATACAGAGAGCTAGCTACATGGCATAGTAGTCTAACAAGTCCATATACAGAGTACTAGCTTTATGGCGGATGAGTCCAACATGTCCATAAACTGAGAGTTAGCTACATATCAGATAAGTCCAACATGTGTATATTTAGAGGGTTAGCAAAAGACAAATGTGTCTAAGATGTTCACACTTAGAGAGCTGGCTACATGACAGATCAGTCCAATATATCCATGTACAGAGAGCTAGCTACATGGCAGAGTAGTCCATCATATCCATATACAGAGTTCTAACTACATGGCAGATGAGTCCAACATGACCCTATACTTACAGTTAACTACATGGCAGATGAGTCTAACATGTGTATACTTAAAGAGCACATAACAAGACAGATGAATCCAACATGTTCATACACAGACAGCCGGCTACATGACTGATGATTCCAATGTGTCCATACACTGAGAGATAGCTATATGTCAGACAAGTCCGATATGTTCATGTACAGAAAGCTACCTACATGGCAGATCAGTCCAACATATTAATGTACACTGAACTAGCTACATGGCAGAGTAGTGCACCATTTCCATATAAAGAGTTCTCACTCCATGGCAGATGAGTCCAACGTGTCCATATACAGAGAGGTAGCTACATGGCAGAGAAGTGCAACATTTCCATATACAGAGTTCTGCCTGAATGTCAGATGAATACAATGTGTCAACATACTGAGAGCAACCTACATGGCAGAATAGTCCAACATGTCCATATAAAGATGTCTAGCTACAGGTGAGATGTTTTCATGATGTCCATATACTGAGAGTTAACTACATGACAGATGAATCCAACATGTGTATATTTAGAGGGCTAGAAGTGGCAAAGAACAAGGCACCAGGAATTGATGGAATAAAAATTGAAATCTTTCAGGAAAGTGAGGCAGCACAGGAGGCACTCACTC
>NW_006409004.1:268256-293744 GCF_000296735.1 Chrysochloris asiatica | reverse complement strand
CACTTCATAAACAGAGAGCTACCTAAAAGTCGGATCAGTCCAACATATCCATGTACAGAGAGCTAGCTACAAGGCAGACGAGTCCAAAATGTCCTTATACAGAGAGCTAGCTATATGGCAGAAGAGTGCAATATTTCCACATTCAGAGTTCTAGCTACATGTCAGATGAGTCCATCATGTCCATATACTGAGAGTTAGCTTCATGGCAGATGAGTCCAACATGTTTATATTTAGAGGGTTCGAAACAAGGCAGATGCGTCCAACATGGCCATACACAGAGAGCTGGCTACATGACTGTTGAGACCAATATGTCCATATACTGAGACATAGCTACATTACCGACAAGTCCAATATGTTCATATACAGAGAGCTACCTACATGGCATATCAGTCTAACATATACATTTAGAGAGAGCTAGCTACATGGCAGATAAGTCCAAAATGTCCATATACACAGAGTTAGATACATGCAGAGTAGTGCAACATTTCCATATACAGAGTTCTACCAACATGGCAGAGTAGTCCAACATGTACATATACAGAGACCTAGCTACATGGCATAGTAGTGCAATATTTCCATATACAGACTTCTATCTACATGGGAGATGAGTCCAACATGTGTATATTTAGAGGGCTAGATACAAGGCAGATGAGTCCAATATGTTCATAAACAGAGAGCTTGCTACATGGCTGATGAGTCCAACTTATTCATATACTGGGAGCTAGCTACATGACAGACGAGTCCAAAATGTCCATATACAGAGATAGCTACATGGCATAGTAGTGCAACATTTCCATATATAGAGTTCTAGTTAAATCGAAGATTAGTCCAATGTGTCCATATGCTGAGAGCTAGCTACATGGCAGAGTAATCCAACATGTCCATATACAGAACACTAACTACATGGCAAATGAGTCCAACGTGTCCATATAGAGAGAGCTAGCTACAAGGCAGAGTAGTACAACATTTCTATACAGAATTCTGGATACATGGCAGATGAGACCAACATGTCCATATACAGAGAGCTAACGACAGAACAGAGTAGTGCATCATTTCCATATACAGAGTTCTAGCTACGTGGCAGAGAAGTCCAACATGCCCATATACTGAGAGTTAGCTACATGACAGATGAGTCCAACATGTGTATATGTAGAGGACTAGCTACAAGGCAGATGAGTTCAACATGCTCATACAGTGAGACCTGGTTACATGGCTGATGAGTCAAACATGTCCATATACAGAGAGCAACCTAAATGGCAGACACGTCCAATATGATCATATACAGAGAGCTACCTACATGGCAGATCTGTCCAACATATCCAGGCACAGAGAGCAAGCTACATATGAGATGAGTCAAAATTTTCCATATTGAAAGAACTAGCTACATGCCAGAATAGTCCAACATTTTCATACACAGATTTCTAGCTACATAGCAGATGAGTCCAACATGTGCATATACTGAGAGTTAGCTACATGGCAGATGAGTCCAACATGTGTTTATATAGAGGGCTAGCTACAAGGCAGATGAGTCAAATATATTTAAACAGAGAGACCTTGCTACATGGCTGATAAATTCAACATGTTGAGTCTACCATGTTTATACAGATAGAGCTGGCTGCATGACAGATGAGTCCAATATGTTCATATACAGAGAGCTAGCTAAATGGTAGACAAGTCCAATATGTTCGTATAGAGAGAGCTACCTACATGGCAGACAAGTCCAAAATGTCCATATACAGAGAGCTAGCTGCATGGCCGAGTATTACACCATGTCTGTAAACAAAGTACTATCTACATGGCAGATGAGTCCAACATGTCCAAATACTGAGAGTTAGCTACAAGGCAGTGAAGTCCAACATGTGTATATTCAGAGGACTAGCTACAAGGCAGATGAGTCCAACATGTTCATACAGAGAGAGCTGGCTACATGGCTGATAAGTCCAACATGTGTGTATAGAGAGGACTAGCTAGAAGGAAGATGAGTCCAACATGTTCATATGGAGAGAGCTGGTTTCATGGCTGATGAGTCCCACATATCCGTATACAGAGAGTTAGCTACATGGCAGAAAAGTCCAATATGTTCATATACAGAGAGCTACTTACATGGCAGATCAGTACA
The DNA here is from genome assembly GCF_000296735.1 of Chrysochloris asiatica. Lineage (NCBI taxonomy): Eukaryota > Metazoa > Chordata > Mammalia > Afrosoricida > Chrysochloridae > Chrysochloris > Chrysochloris asiatica. The sequence continues at coordinate 291,625 of NW_006409004.1, read as the reverse complement.
ACATATCCATGCACAGAGAGCTAGCTACATGGCAGATGAGTCCAACATGTCCATATACTGAGATTTAGCTACATGGCAGATGAGTCAAACATTTGTATATTTAGAGAACTAGCTACTAGGCATATGATTCCAACATGGAGAGAGCTGGCTTCATGGCTAATGAGTACAACATGTCCATATACTTAGAGCTAGCAACATGGCACAAAAGTCCAATATCTTCATAAACAGAGAGCTATCTACATAGCAGATAAGTCCAAATATCCATGTACAGAGAGCTAGCTACATGGCCGACGAGTGCATAATGTACATATCCAGAAAGTTAGTTACATCGCAGAGTAGTGCAACATTTCCATATACCGAGTTCTGGCTACATCTATGATGAGTCCAACATGTCAATACACTGTGAGTTAGCTACGTGGCAGAGTAGTGCAACATTTCCATATACAGAGTTCTAGCTACCTGTCAGATGAGTCCAACATATCCATATACTGTGAATTATCTATGAGGCAGATGAGTCCAACATGTGTATATTTAGAGGGTTACATACATGGCAGAGAAGTCCAATATCTTCATATACATAGAGTACCTATATAGCAGATCAGTCCAACATATCCATGGACAGAGAGCAAGCTTCATGTCAAAGGAGTCCAAAATGTCCGTATACAGAGAGATAGCTACATGGCAGAGAAATGCAACATTTCCATATACAGTGTTCTAGCTATATGGCAGATGAGTCCAACGTGTCCATATACAGAGCTAGCTACATGGTAGAGTATTGCAACATATCCATATACAGACTTCTATCTACATGGCAGATGAGTCAAAAGTGTCATATACATGTCAGAGTAGTATAACATTTCCATTTACAGAGTTGTAGTTACATGGCAGAGTAGTCCAATGTGTCCAAATACTGAGACCAAGCTACATGGCAGAGTAGTCTAACACGTCCATATACAGAGTACTAGCTTCATGGCGGATGAGTCCAACATGTCCATAAACTGAGAGTTAGCTACATATCAGATAAGTCCAACATGTGTATATTTAGAGGGCTAGCAAAAGGCAAATGTGTCAAAGAAGTTCATACTTAGAGAGGTGGCTATATGGCAGATAAGTCCAACATATCCATTTACAGAGTACTAGCTACATGGCTGATGAGTCCAACATGTCCCAATACTTAGAGTTAACTACATGGCAGATAAGTCTAACATGTGTATACTTAAAGAGCTCGTAACAAGACAGATGATTCCAACATGTTCATATACAGACAGCCGGCTACATGGCTGATGATTCCAACATGTCCGTATACTGAGGGATAGCTACATGGCAGACAATTCCAATAGTTTCATGTACAGAGAGCTACTTACATGACAGATCAGTCCAACATATCCATGTAAACTGAACTAGCTACATGGCAGAGTAGTGCACGATTTCCATATACAGAGTACTAGCTGCATATCAGATGAGTACAATGTGTCAACATACTGAGAGCAACCTACATGGCAGACTAGTCCAACATGTCCATATACAGATGTCTAGCTACTGGTGAGATGTTTCCAAAAGGTCCATATACTGAGAGTTAGCTACATGACAGATGAATCCAAAATGTGTATATTTAGAGGGCTAGCTACAAGGCAGATGAGTCCAACATGTTCATACTCAGAGATCTGAAGACATGACTGATGAGGTCAACATGTCCGTATACAGAGAGCTAGCTATGTGGTAGAGAAGTCCAATCACTTCATAAACAGAGAGCTACCTAAAAGTCGGATCAGTCCAACATATCCATGTACAGAGAGCTAGCTACAAGGCAGACGAGTCCAAAATGTCTTATATGGCAAAGGAATGCAATATTTTCACATTCAGAGTTCTAGCGACATGACAGATGAGTCCAACGTGTCCACATACTGAGAGCTCACTCCTTGGTAGAGTAGCCCAACATGTCCACATACAGAGTACTAGCTACATGTCAGATGAGTCCATCATGTCCATATACTGAGAGTTAGCAACATGTTTATATTTAGAGGGCTCGAAACAAGGCAGATGCGTCCAACATGGTCATACACAGAGAGCTGGTTACAAGACTGATGAGACCAATATGTCCATATACTTAGACGTAGCTACATTACCGACCAGTTCAATAAGTTCATATACAGAGGCGACCTACATGGCAAATCAGTCTAACATATACATTTACAGAGAGCTAGCTACATGGCAGACGTGTCCAAAATGTCCATATACACAGAGCTAGACACATGGCAGAGTAGTGCAAAATTTCCATATACAGACATCTATCTACATGGCAGATGAGTCCAACGTGTCCATATACTGAGACCTAGCTACATGGCAATGTCATCAAACATGTCCATGTACAGAGTACTAGCTACATTGCAGACAAGTCCAACATGTCCATATACTGACAGTTAGTTACATGGCCAGATGAGTCCAACATGTGTATATTTAGAGGGCTAGCTACAAGGCAGATGAGTCCAATATGTTCATACACAGATACCTTGCTACATGGCTCATGAGTCCAACAAATTCATATACTGAGAGCTAGTTATATGACAGATGAGTCCAAAATGTCCATATACAGAGAGATAGCTACATGGCAGAGAAGTGCAACATTTCCATATACAGAATTATAGCTACATGGCAGATGAGTCCAACGAGTGCATATACTGAGAGGTAGCTAAATGGCTGAGTAGTCCAACATGTCCATATACAGAATACTAGCTACATGGCAGATGAGTCCAACATGTACATATACGGAGAGCTAGTTACAAGGCAGATGAGTCCCATATCCCGATATACAGAGAGCAACCTACATAGGAGATCAGTCCAACATATCCATGTACACAGAGCAAACTACATGTCAGACAAATCCAATATGTCCAAATTCAGAGACCTAGCTAAATGGCAGAGTAGTGCAACATTTCCATATACAGAGTTCTAGCTACATGGCAGATGAGTGCAATGTGTTCATATACTGAGAGCTAGCTACATGGCAGAATAATCCAACATGTCCATATACAGAATACTAGCTACATGGCAGATGAGTCCAAAATGTCCTTATTCAGAGAGTTAGCGACATGGCAGAGTAGTGAAACATTTACATATACAGGGTCCTAGCTGCATGGCAGATGAGTCCAACGTGTCCATATACAGTGAGCTAGCTAAATGGCAGAGTAGTCCAAAATTTCCATATACAGAGCACTAGTTACATGGCAGATAAGTCCAACATGTACATATACAGAGAGTTAGCTACAAGGCAGATGAGTCACATAAATTCATAAACAGAGAGCTAACTACATGACAAATCAGTCCAATATAGCCATGTACAGAGAGCTAGCTACATGGCAGACAAATCCAATATGTCCAAATTCAGAGAGCTAGCTACATGGCAGAGTAGTGCAACATTTCCATATACAGAGTTCTAGTTACATGGTAGATGAGTCCAACGTGTCCATATACTGAGAGTTAGCTACATGGCAGAGTAATCCAACATGTCCAAATACAGAATAGAAGCTACATGCCAGATAAGTCCAACATGTCCATATACTGAGAGTTAGCTATATGGCAGATGAGTCCAACATGTGTTTACTTAGAGCGCTCATTACAAAGGAGTTGAGTCCAACATTTACACAGATAGAGAGCTGGCTTCTTGGCTGAGGAGTCTCACATGTCTATATACTGAGAGCTAACTACATGGCAGATGAGACCAAAATGTCCATATACAGAGAGCTAGCTACATGACAAAGTAGTGCAACATTTCCATGTACAGAGTTCTAGGTACATGGCAGATGTGTCCAACGTGTCCATATACTGAGATTGTGCTACATGGCAGAGTAGTCCAACATGTCCACATACAGAGTACTAGGTATATCGCAGATGAGTTCAACATGTTCATACATTGAGACCTGGCTTCATGGCTGATGAGTCCAACATGTCCATATACAGAGAGCAAGCTAAATGGCAGACAAGTCCAATATGTTCATTTATAGAGAGCTACCTACATGGCAATTCAGTCCAACATATACAGGCACAGAAGGCAAGCTACATGGCAGATGAGTTCAAAATTTCCATATTGAAAGAAATAGCTACATGACAGAGTAGTCCAACATTTTCATATACAGAGTTCTAGCTACATGGCAGATGTGTCCAATATGTCCATATACTGAGAGTTAGCTACAGGGCATATGAGTCCAGCATGTGTATATAGAGGACTAGCTACAAGGCAGATTAGTCAAATATGTTCATACAGAGAGACCTGGCTACATGGCTGATTAGTCCAACAAGTGTATACATAGATGACTAGCTACAAGGCACAGAATTCAACATGTCTATGTCTTGAGAGCTAGCTACATGGCAGACAAGTCCAATATGTCCATATGCACAGAGCTAGCAACAAAGCAGAATAGTGTTACATTTACATATCTCAGTTCTAGCTCCATGGCAGAATAGTCCAACTTGTCCATATACTGAGAGCTAGCTCCATGGCAGAGAATCCCAACATATCCATATACAGAGTATTCGCTACACGGCAGATGAGTCCAACATGTCCAAATACTGAGATTTAGCTACATTGCAGATGAGTACAACATGTGTTTATATAGAGGACTAGCTACAAGGCCAATGAGTCCAACATGTTCATGCAGAGAGAGCTAGCTAAATGGCTTTTGAGTCCAACATATCCATACACAGAGATCTAGCTACATGGCAGACAATACAAATCTTCATACACAGAGAGTTACCTACATGACAGATCAATCCAACATATCCATGCACAGAGAGCTAGCTACATGGCAGAGGAGTCCAAAATGTCTGTATTCAGAGAGGAAGCAACATGGCAGAGTAGTGCACTATTTCTTTATACAGAGTACTAGCTACATGGCAGATGAGTCCAACTTGTCTATATACTGAGGACTAGCTACAAGGCAGAGAAGTCCAACATGTCCATATACAGAGTACTAGCTACATGCAAATGAGTCCAACATGTCCATATACTGAGATTTAGCTACATGACAGATGAGTCGAACCTGTGTTTATATAGAGGACTAGCTACAAGACAGATGAGTCCAACATGGTCATGCAGGGAGAGCTGGCTACATGGTGGATGAGTCCACCATATCCATACACAGAGATCTAGCTACATGGCAGACAAGTACAAATGTTCATATACAGAGAGCTATCTACATGGCAGATCAATCCAACATATCCATGCACAGAGAGCTAGCTACAAGGCAGACGAGTCCAATATATCCATATACACAGAGATAACAACACTGCAGAGTAGTGCCACATTTCCATATACAGAGACCTAGCTCCAAAACAGACGAGTGCAACATATCCATATACTGAGAGTTAGCTACAAGGCAGAAAAGTCCTACATGTCCATGTACATTGTACTAGCTACATAGCAGATGAGTTCAGCATGTCCATATACTGAGATTTAGCTACATGGCAGATGAGTCGAACATGTGTTTATATAGAGGACTAGCTACAAGGCCAATGAGTCCAACATGTTCATGCAGAGAGAGCTGGCTACATGGCTGATGAGTCCAACATATCCATACACAGAGATCTAGTTACATGACAGACAAGTACATATATTCATATACAGAGAGATACCTACATGACAGATCAATCCAACATATCCATGCACAGAGAGCTAGCTACATGGCAGACGAGTCTAAAATGTCCATATTCAGAGAGGAAACAACATGGCAGTGTTGTGCACTATTTCTGTATACAGAGTACTAGCTACATGGCAGATGAGTCCAACTTGTCCATATACTGAGGGCTAGAGAGAAGTACAACATGTCCATATACAGAGTACTAGCTACATGGCAAATGAGTCCAACTTGTCCATATAATGAGATTTAGCTACATGGCAGATGAGTCAAATGTGTATATATAGAGGACTAGCTACAAGGCAGATGAGTGTGACATGTTCATGCAGAGTGAGCTGCCTACAAGGCTGATGAGTCCAAAATGTCTGTATACAGAAATCTAGCTACATGGTAGACAAATCCAACATGTTCATGTACAGAGAGCTACCAACATGGCAGATCAGTCCAACATATCCATACAAAAAGAGCTCGCTACATGGCAGACTAGTACAATATATCCATGTACACAGATCTAGCAACACGGCAGAGTAGTGCCACATTTCCATATATAGAGTTCTAGCTCCATGGCAAATGATTCTGACATGTCCATATACTGAGAGCTACCTACTTGGCAGAGAAGTCAAACATGTCCATATACAGAGTACTAGCTACATGGCATATGAGTCCAACATGTCCATATTCAGAGAGCTAACGACATGGCAGAGTAGTGTACCATTTCCATATACAGTGTTCTAGTTCCATGGCAGATGAGTCCAACGTGTCCATATACTGAGAGTTAACTACATAGCAGATGTGTCCAAATGAGTATATTTAGAGGAATTGCTACAAAGCAGATGAGTCTTTCATGTTCATACACAGAGAACTAGCTACATGGCTGATGAATTCAACATGTCCATATACGGAGAGCTAGTTACATGGCAGACAAGTACAAATGTTCATATACAGAGATCTAACTACATGGCAGATAAGTCCAACATATCCATGCACAGAGAGGTAGCTACATGGCGAAGAGTCCAAAATGTCCATATTCAGAGAGGTAGCAACATGGCAGAATATTGCACCATTTCCGTATACAGAGTACTAGCTACATGGCAGATGAGTCCAATGTGTCCATATACTGAGAGCTAGTTACATGACAGGAGTTCCAACATGTCCATATACAGAGTACTTGCTACATGGCAAATGAGTCCAACATGTCCATATTCTGAGATTTAGCTGCATGGCAGATGAGTCGAACATGTGTATATATAGAGAGAGGATTCAGTACAAGGCAGAAGAGTCCAACATGTTCATGCAGAGAGAGCTCCCAACAAGGCTGATGAGTCCAATCTATCTATATACAGAAATATAGCTACATGGTAGACAAGTCCGACATGGTTATGTACAGAGAGCTAGGTACATGGCACATCAGTCCATCATATCCATGCACAGAGAGCTCGCTACATGGCAGACTAGTCCGATATATTCATGTACACAGAGCTAGCAACACGGCATAGTAGTGCAACATTTCCATATATAGAGTTCTAGCTACTTGGCTAATGAGTCCAACTTGTCCATATACTGAGAGCTAGCTACTTGGCAGAGAAGTCCAACATGTCCATATACAGAGTACTAGCTACATGGCAGATGAGTCCAACATGTCCATATATTGTGATGATTTAGCTACATGGCAGATGAGTCCAATATGTGTTTATATAGAGGAATAGCTACAAGGCAGATGAGTACAACATATTCATGCAGAGAGAATTGGCTACATGTCTGATGAGTCCAACATATCCATATACAGAGATTTATCTACATGACACACAATTCCAACATGTTCATATAGAGAGAGCTACCTGCATGGCAGATCAGTCCAACATATCCATGCACAGAGAGCTAGCTACAAGGCAGACGAGTCCAATATGTCCATATACACCAAGAGATAGCAACACTGCAGAGTGGTGCCACATTTCCATATACAGAGATCTAGCACCATGGCAGACGAGTCCAACGTATCCATACACTGAGAGCTAGTTACATGGCAAAGAAATCCAACATGTCCATATTCCAAGTACTAGCTACCTGGCAGATGAGTCCAACATGTCCACATATTGAGATTTAGCTACATGGCAGATGAGTAGAACATGTGTATATATAGAGGACTAGATACAAGGCAGATGAGTCCAACATGTTCATGCAGAGAGAACTGGCTACATGGTGGATAAGTCCAACATATCCATACACAGAGATCTAGCTACATGGCAGACAAGTACAAATGTTCATATACAGAGAGTTACCTTCATGGCAGATCAATCCAACATATCCATGCACAGAGACCTAGCTACAAGGCAGATGAGTCCAATATGTCCACATACACAGAGATAACAACACTGCAGACTAGTGTCACATTTCCATATACAGAGACCTAGCTCCATGGCAGACGAGTGCAACGTATCCATATACTGAGAGCTAATTACAAGGCAGAGAAGGCCTACATGTCCGTATATATTGTACTAGCTACATGGTAGATTAGTCGAACATGTGTTTATATAGAGGATTAGCTACAAGGCAGATGAGCCCAACATGTTCATGCAGAGAGAGCTGGATATATGGCTGATCAGTCCCACATGTCCATATACAGATTTCTATCTATATGGCACACAAGTTCAACATGTTCATATACAGTGAGCTACTTACATGGCAGATCAGTTCAACATATCGTTGCACAGAGAATTAGCTACTTGGCAGAGGAGTCCAAAATGTCCATAAACAGAGTGCTAGCTACATAGCAGAATAGTGCTTCATTTCCATATACAGAGTTCTAGCTACATGGCAGATGAGTCCAATGTGTCCATATATTGAAAGTTATCTACATGGCAGATGTGTCCAAATGTTTATATTTAGAGGAACTAAAAGGCAGATGAGTACAACATGTTCATACACATGAGCTAGATACATGGCTGATGAATTCAACATGTCCACATGCTGAAAGCTAGCTACATGGCAGAGAAGTCCAAATGTTCACATACAGAGAGCTATCTACATGGCACATCAGTCCAACATATCCATTCACAGAGAGCTACCTACAAGGCAGACGAGTCCAATATGTGCATATTCACAGAGCTAGCAACACGCTAGAGTAGTGCCACATTTCCATATACAAAGACCTATCTCCTTGGCAGATGAGCCCAACGTGTCCATATACTGAGAGCTATCTAAATGGCAGAGAATTCCAACATGTCCTTATACAGAATACTACCAACACAGCAGATGAGTCCAACATGTCCATATACTGAGATTTAGCTACATGGCAGATGAGTCCAACATGTGTTTATATAGAGGACTAGCTACAAGGCATATGAGTCCAACATTTTTATTCAGCAAGAGCTGGCTACATGGCTGTTGAGTCCAACATATCCATACACAGAGATCTAGCTACATAGCAGAGAAGTCCAATATGTTCATATACAGAGAGCTAACTACATGGCAGGTCAGTCCAACCTATATTTGAACAGAGAGTTAGATACATGGCAGATGAGTCCTATAAGTCCACATACAGCATGCTAGCTTCATGGCAGATTAGTGCATTGTTTCCATATACAGAGTTCTTGCTACATGGAAGATGAATCCAACGTGTCCATATATTGAGTTAGCTACAATGCAGATGTGTCCAAATGTTTATATTTACAGGTCTAATTACAAGGCAGATGAGTCCAACGTGTTCATACACAAAGAGCTAGCTACATGGCTGATGAATTCAACATGTCCACATACTGAGAGCTAGCTACATGGCAGAGAAGTCTAAATGTACATATACAGAGAGCTACCTAGATGGCACATCAGTCCAACATATCCATTCACACAGAGCTAGCTACAAGGCAGACGAGTCCAATATGTCCATATACACAGACCTAGTAACACGGCCAAGTAGTGCCACATTTCCATATACTGCAATCTAGCTCCTTGGCAGATGAGCCCAATGTGTCCATATACTGAGAGCTATCTACATGGCAGAGAAGTCCATCATTTACATATACAGAGTACTAGTTACATCTCAGATGAGTCAAACATGTCCAAATACTGAGATTTAGCTACAAGGCAGATTAGTCCAACATGTGTTTATATAGAGGACTAGGTACAAGGCAAATGAGTATAACATGTTCATGCAGAGAGAGCTGTCTACATGGCTGATGAGTCCAACATATCCATGCACAGAGATCTAACTACATGGCAGACAAGTAAAATATATTCATATATAGAGAGCTACCTGCATGGCAGATCAGTCCAACATATCCTTGCACAGAGAGGTAGCTACATGGCAGACGAGTCCAATATGTCTATATACAGAGTGCTAGCTACATGGCAGAGAATTGCAATGTTTCCATATACAGATTTCTAGCTACATGGCAGATGAGTCTAACGTGTCCATATATTGAGCGCTAGCGACATGGCCGAGAAGTCCAACATGTTAATATACAGAGTACTAGCTACATAGCAGATGAGTCCAACATGTCCATATACTAAGAGATAGCTACATGGCAGATGAGTCCAACATGTTTATATATAGTGAACGAACTAAAAGGCTGATGAGTCCAACATTTTCATGCAAGAGAGAGCTGGCTACATGGCTCATGAGTCCAACAAATCCACATACAGAAATCTAGCAACATGGCAGACAAGTCCAACATGTTCATATACAGTGAGCTATGTACATGGCAGATCAATCCAACATATCCATGCACAGAGAGCTAGCTACATGGCAGACGAGTCCAATATGTCCATATACTCAGAGCTAACAACACGGCAGAGTAGTCCCACATTTACAAATACACAGTTTTTGCTGCATGTCAGATGAGTCCAACGTGTCCATACTCTGAGAGCTAACTCCATGGCAGAGAACTCCAACATGTCCATATATAGAGTACTAGATACATGGCAGATGAGTCCAACATGTCCATATGTTGAGATTTAGCTACATGGCAGATGATTCCAACATGTGTATATATAGAGGCCTAGCTACAAGGCAGATGAGTCCAACACGTTCATGCATAGATAGCTGGCTACATGGCTGATGAGTACAAAATATCCATATAAAGAGATCTATCTACATGGCATACAAGTCCAACATGTTCATATACAGAGAGCTACCTTCATGACATATCAGTACAACATGTCCTTGCAAACAGAGCTAGCTACATGGCAGATGAGACCAAAATTGCCATATACAGAGTGCTAGCTACATGGCAGAGTAGTGCATCGTTTCCATATACAGAGTTCTACCTACATTGCAAATGATTCCAACGTGTCCATATGGTGAGAGTTAGCTACATGGCAGATGTGTCCAAATGTGTATATTTAGAGGGCTAGCTACAAGGCAGATGAGTCCAACATGTTCATAGAAGGAGAGCTAGCTACATGGCTGATGAATTCAACATGTCCTATACTGAGAGCTAGCTACATGTGAGGCAAGTCCAACATGTTCATATAGAGAGAGCTACCTGAATGGCAGATCAGTCAACATATCCATGCACAGAGAGCTAGCTAGAAGGCACACGAGTCCAATATATCCACATACACAGAGCTAGCAACACGGCAGAATAGTGTCACATTTCCATAAACTGCAATCTAGCTCCATGACAGATGATTCCAACGTGTCCATATATTGAGAGCTATCTACATGGCAGAGAAGTCCAAATGTCCATATACTGAGATCTACCTACATGGCACATCAGACCAATATATCCATGCACAGAGCGTTAGCTACAAGGCAGACAAGTTCAATATGTCCACATACACAGACGTAACAACACGGCAGAGTAGTGCCACATTTCCATATACAGAGATCTAGCTCCTTGGAAGATTAGCACAACATGTCCATATACTGAGAGCTATCAACATGGCAGAGAATACCATCATTTCCATATACAGAGTACTAGCTACATAGCAGATGAGTCTAACATGTCCATTTACTGAGATTTAGCTACATGGCAGATTAGTGCAACATGTGTTTATATAGAGGACTAGCTAATGCAGAGAGAGCTGGCTACATGGCTGATAAGTCCAACATATCCATACACAGAGATCTAGCTACATGGAAGACAAGTCCAATATGTTCATATGCAGAGGGCTACTTACATGACAGATCAGTCCAACATATCCTTGCACAGAGTGTTAGCTACTAGGCAGACAAGTCCAAAATTGCCATATACAGAGTACTAGCTACCTGGAAGAATAGTGCATCGTTTCCATGTACAGAGTTCTAGCTATATGGCAGATGAGTCCAACGTGTCCCTATACTGAGGGTTAGCTACATGGCAGATGTGTTCAAATGTTTTTAGTTAGAGGGCTAGCTACAAGGCAGATGAGTCCAACATCTTCATACACAGAGAGCTAGCTACATGGCTGAAGAATTCAACATGTCCTTATGCTGCGATCTAGCTACATGGCAGACAAGTTCAAATGTTCATACACAGAGAGCTACCAACATGGCAGATCAGTCCAAAATACCCATGAACAGAGAGATTGCTACAAGGCAGACGAATCCAATATGTCAATATACAGAGAGCTAGTAACACGGCAGAGTAGTGCCACATTTCCATATACAGAGTACTAGTTCCATGGCTGATGAGTCCAACGTGTCCATATACTGAGAGCTTGCTACATGGCAGATGATTCCAACATGTGTATATATAGAGGCCTAGCTACAAGGCAGATGAGTCCAACACGTTCATGCATAGATAGCTGGCTACATGGCTGATGAGTACAAAATATCCATATAAAGAGATCTATCTACATGGCATACAAGTCCAACATGTTCATATACAGAGAGCTACCTTCATGACATATCAGTACAATATGTCCTTGCAAACAGAGCTAGCTACATGGCAGATGAGACCAAAATTGCCATATACAGAGTGCTAGCTGCATGGCAGAGTAGTGCATCGTTTCCATATACAGAGTTCTACCTACATGGCAAATGATTCCAACGTGTCCATATACTAAGAGTTAGCTACATGGCAGATGTGTCCAAATGTGTCTATTTAGAAGGCTTGCTACAAAGCAGATGAGTCTTTCATGTTCATACACAGAGAGCTGGCTACATGGCTGAGGAATTCAACATGTCCTTTTATGGAGAGCTAGCTACATAGCAGACAAGTACAAATGTTCATATACAGATAGCTACCTACATGGCAGAACAATCCAACATATCCATGCACAGAGAGCTAGCTACATGGCAGACGAGTCCAAAATGTCCATATTCAGAGGGGTAGCAACATGCCAGAGTAGAACACCATTTCCGTATACAGAGTACTAACTACATGGTCGATGAGTCCAACGTGTCCATATACTGAGAGCTAGCTACATGGCAGACAAGTCCAACATATCCATATACAGAGTACTATCTACATGTCAGATGAGTCTAACATGTCCATACACAGATTTAGCTACATGGCAGATGAATCCAACACGTATTTATATAGAGGACTAGCTACAAGGCACATGAGTTTAAAATGTTCATGCAGCAAGAGCTGGCTACATGGCTGATGAGTCGAACATATCCATATAAAGAGATCTAGCTACATGGCAGAGAAGTCCAACATATCCATGCACAGAGAGCTAGCTACAAGGCAGACGCGTCCAGTATGTCCACGTACACAGAGCTAGCAACACGGCAGAGTAGTGCCACATTTACATATACAGAGTTCTAGCTCCATGGCAGATGAGTCCAACGTGTCCATATACTGAGAGCTAGCTACATTGGCAAGAAGTCAGACATTCCCATATACAGAGTACTAGCTACATGGCAGATGAGTCCAATATGTACATATGTTGAGATTTACCTACATGACAGATGAGTTCAACGTGTGTATATATAGAGGACTAGCTATAAGGCAGATGAGTCCAACATGTTCAAGCAGAGAAAGTTGCCTTCAAGGCTGATGAGATCAACATATCCATATACAAAGATCTAGCTACATGGCAGACAAATCCAACATGTTTATATACATAGAGCTACCTACATGGCAGACAAATCCAACATGTTTATATACATAGAGCTACCTACATGGCAGATCAGTCCAACATATCCATGCACACAGAGCTCGCTACATGGCAGACGAGTCCAAAATGTCCATGTACAAAGGGCTAGCAACACGGCAGTGTAGTGTCACATTTACATATACAGAGTTCTCGCTCCATGGGAGATGAATCCAACGTGTCCATATGCTGAGAGCTAGGTACATGATAGAGAAATCCAACATGTCCTTATTCAGAGTACTAACTACATGTCAATTGAGTCCAACATGTCCATATACTGAGATTTAGCTACATAGCAGATGAGTCCAACATGTGTTTATATAGAGGAGTAGCTACAAGGCAGATGAGTACAACATGTTCATGCAGAGAGATCTGGCTACATGGATGATGAGTCCAACATATCCATACACAGAGATCTAGCTACATTGCAGAGAAGTCCAATATGTTCATATACAGAGAGCTTCCTACATGTCAGATCAATCCAACATATACTTGCAAAGAGAGCTAGCGAAATGGCAGACGAGTCAAAACTGTCCATATACAGAGTGCAAGCTACATGGTAGAGTTGTGTAATGTTTCCATATATAGTGTTCTAGCTACATGACAGATGAGTCCAACATGTCCATATACTGAGAGTTAGCTACAAGACAAATGAGTACAACATGTTCATACAAAGAGAGCTAGCGACATGGCTGCTGATTTCAACATGTCCATATCCTGAGAGCTAGCTAAATGGCAGACAAGTCTAATATGTTCATATACAGAGAGCTACCTACATGGCAGATCAGTCCATCATATCCATGCACAGAGAAATAGCTACATGGCAGACGAGTATAAAATGTCCATATACAGAGAGATAGTTAAATGGTAGAGTAATGCACCATTTCCATATACAGAGTTCTAGCTCCATGACAGATGAGTCCAACATGTCCATATACTGAGAGGTAGTTACATGGCATAGAAGTCCAACACGTCCAAATACAGAGTACTAGCTACATGGCAGATAAGTCCAACAATTTCATATACTGAGATTTAACTACATGGAAGATGAGTCCAAAATGCCCATATATTGAGATTAGCTACATGGCAGATGAGTCCAACATGTGTATATAAAGAGAACTAGCTACAAGGTAGAGGAGTCTAGCATGTTCATGCAGAGAGAGCTGTCCTCATGGCTGATGATTCCAACATATTCATATACAGAGCTCTAGCTACATGGCACAAGTCCAGAATGTTCATATACAGAGAGCTACCTACATGGTGGATCAGTCCAACATATCCATGCAAAGAGAGATCCACACTTGGCAGATGAGTCTAATATGTCCATATACACAGAGCTAGCAACACGGCAGAGTCGTCCCACATTTCCATATATAGAGTTCTAGCTCCATGGCAGATGAGTCCAACGTGTCCATATACTGAGAGCTAGCTACATGGCAGAGAAGTCCAACATATAAATATACACAGTACTAGCTACATGACAGACGGAAACAACAGGTCCAATTATTGTGTTTTAGCTACATGGCAGATGAGACCAACTTGTGTTTATATGGAGAAATAGCTACAAGGTAGATGAGTCCAACATATTCATGCAGATGAGTGCAACATGTTCATGCAGAGAGAGTTGGCTACATGTCTGATGAGTCCAATATAACTACATATGGAGATTTATCTACATGGCACACAAGTCAAACATGTTCATATACAGAGAGCTACCTGCATGGTAAGATCAATCCAACATATTCATGCACAGAAAGCTAGCTACAAGGCAGACTAGTCCAATATGTCCATGTACAGAGACATAGCAACACTGCAGAGTAGTGCCACATTTCCATATACAGAGATCTAGCTCCATGGCAGATGAGTCCAACGTGTCCATATATTGAGGACTAGCTACTTGGCAGAGAAGTCCAACATGTCCATATTCAGAGTACTGGCTACATGGTAGATGAGTCCAACATGTCCACATACCAAATACTAGCTACATGGAAGATGAGTCCACCATGTCCATATACTGAGAGCTAAATATCAGATGTGTCCAAATGTGTATGTTTAGAAGGCTTGATACAAAGCAGATGAATCTTTCATGTTCATACACAGAGAGCTAGCTACATAGCTGCTGAATTCAACATGTCCATATACGGAGAGGTAGCTACATGGCAGACAAGTACAAATATTCATATACAGAGAGCTACCTACATGTCCATATTCAGAGAGGTAGCAACATGGCAGAGTAGTGCACCATTTCTGGATACAGAGTACTAGCTACATGACAGATGAGTCCAACGTGTCCATATACTGAGAGCTAGCTACATGACAGAGAAGTCCTACATGTCCATATTTAGAGTACTAGCTACATGTCAGATTAGTCCAACATGTCCATATACTGAGAGTTAGCTACATAACAGCTGATTCCAACATGTGTATTTACAGAGGACTAGATACAAGGCAGACGAGTCCAACATGTTCACTCACAGAGAGCAGGTTATATGGCTGATGAGTTCAACATATCCATATACATAGATCTAGCTACATGGCAGACAAGTCCAACATGTTCATGTATACAGAGATAGCAACACGGCAGCGTAATGCCACTTTTCCATATACAGAGATCTAGCTCCATGGCAGATGAGTCCAATGTGTCCATATACTGAGAGCTATCTACATGGCAGATGAATCTAACATGTCCATATATTGACATTTAGATACATGTCTGATGAGTCCAATATGTGTATATATAGAGGACTAGCTACAAGGCAGATGAGTCCAACATGTTCATACAGAGAGAGCTTCCTACAAGACTGATGAGATCAACATATCCATATACTGAGATCTAGCTACATGGCAGACAAATCCAACATGTTTATACACAAAGAGCTGCCTACATAGCAGATCACTCCAACATATCCATGCCCGGAGAGCTCGCTACATGGCAGATGAGTCAAATATACCCATATACCCAAAGCTAGCTACACAACAGAGTAGTGTAACATTTCCATATACAGAGTTCTAGCTCCATGACAGATGAGTCCAATGTGTCCATATACTGAGAGTTAGCTACAAGGAAGATAAGTCCAACATGTTCATACAAAGAGAGCTAGCTACATGGCTGATGAATTCAACATGTCCATATCCTGAGAGCTAGCTACATGGCAGACAAGTCCAATATATTCATATACAGAGAGCTACCTACATGACAGATCAGTCCAACATATCCATGCACAGAGAGCTAGCTACATGGCAGACGAGTACAAAATGTCCGTATACAGAGAGCTAGCAAAATGGTAGAGTAATGAAACATTTCCATATAGAGAGTTCTAGCTCCATGACAGATGAGTCCAACTTGTCCATATACAGAGAGGTAATTACATGGCAAAGAAGACCAAAATGTCCAAATACAGAGTACTAGCTACATGGCAGATAAGTCCAATATGCTCATATACTGAGATTTAGCTACATGGCAGATAAGTCTAACATGTCCATGTATTGAGATTAGCTACATGGCAGATGATTCCAACATGTGTATATATAGAAGATTAGCTACAAGGCAGAAGAGTCTAGCATGTTCATGAAGAGAGAGCTGGCTTCATGGCTGATGAGTCCAAGTTATTCATATACAGAGTTCTAGCTACATGGCACACAAGTCCAAAATGTTCATATAGAGAGAGCTCCCTACATGGCAGATCAGTCCAACATATCCATGCACAGAGAGACAGCTACATGGCAGACGAGTATAAAATGTCCATATACAGAGAGATAGCAAAATAGTAGAGTAATGCACCATTTCCAAATACAGAGTTCTAGGTCCATGATAGATGAGTCCAACGTGTCCATATATTAAGAGCTAGCTACATGGCAAAGCAGTCCAACATGTCCATATACAGAATACTAGCTACATAGCAGATGAGTCCGACATGTACGTATACTGCAATTTAGCTACATGGCAAATTAGTCCAACATGTGTTTATATAGAGGATTAGCTACTAGGCAGATGATTCCAACATGTTCATGCAGAGAAAGCTGGCTACATGGCTGATGAGTCCAACATATCCATATTCAGAGATCTAGCTACATGGCAGACAAGTCCAATATGTTCATATAGAGAGAGCTACCTACATGGCAGATCAGTCCAACATATCCTTGCACAGAGAGCTAGCTATATGGCAGACGAGTCCAAACTGTCCATATATAGAGTGCTAGCTACATGGAAGAGTAGTGCAAGTTTTTTATATACAGAGTTGTAGATACATGGCAAATGAGTTCAATGTGTCCATATACTGAGAGCTAGCTACATTGCAGAGTAGTCCAACATGTCCATTTATAGAGTACTAGCTACATGGCTGATGAGTACAACATGTCCATATATTGAGAATTACCTACATGGCATTTGAGTCGATCATGTGTATATACAGAGTACTAGCTACATGGCAGATGAGTCCACCATTTGTATATCTAGAGGGCTAGCTGCAAGATAGATGAGTCCAACATGTTCATACACAGAGAGCTGTCTACATGGCTGATGACTCCAGCATGTTGATATACTGAGAACTCACTATATGGCAGACAAGTCCTATATGTTCATATATAGAGAGTTACTTACATGGCAGATCAATCCAACATATCCACGCACACAGAGCTAGCTATTTGGCAGATGATTCAAAAATTTCCATATACAGAGAGCTTGCTACATGGCAGATTAGTGCAACATTTCCATATATAGCGTTCTAGCTACATGGCATATGAGTCCAACGTGTGCATATACTGAGAGCTAGCTACATGGCAGAGTAGTTCAACATGTCCATATAGAGAGCACTAGATACATGGGAGATGAATCTAACGTGTCCATATACTGAGAGTTAACTACATGGCAGTTCAGTCCAACATGTGTATGTATAGAGGACTAGCTACGAGGCAGATGAATCCAAAATGTTCATACAGAGAGAGCTGGCTATATGGTCGATGAGTATGTTCATATACTGACAGCTAGCTACATGGAAGACAAGTGCAATATGTTCATATACAGAGAGTTACCTACATGGCAGTACAGTCCAACATATGAATGCATAGAGAGCTAGCTACATGGCAGACGAGTTCAAAATGTCCATATTCAGAGAGCTTGCTACATGGCAGAGTAGTGCAACATTTCCATATACAGAGTTCTAGCTACATGATAGATTAGTCCAACGTGTGCATGTACTGAGAGCTAGCCACATGGCAGAGTAGGCCAACATGTCCATATATAGCATACTAGCTACATTTCAGACGACTGCAACATGTTCATATACTGAGAGTTAGCTACATGGCAGATGAGTCCAATATGTGTATATATAGAGGATTAGCTAGAAGGCAGATGCATCCAACATGTTCATACATAGAGAGCTGGCTACATGGCTGATGACTCCAACATGGTCATGCAGAGAGAGGTGGGTAAATGGCTAATGTGGCCAACATATCCATATACAGACATCTAGCTACATGGCAGACAAGCACAACATGTTCATTTACAGAGAGATATCTACATGGCAGATCAGTCCATCATATCCTTGCAAAGAGAGCTAGCTACATGGCAGACGAGTACAATATGTGCATATACACAGAGCTAGCAACACGGCAGTGTAGTGTCACATATCCATATACAGAGATCTGGCTCCATGTCAGATGAGTCCAACGTGTCCATATTCGGAGAGCTAGCTACATGGCAGAGAAGTACTACATGTTCATTTACAGAGTGCTAGCTACATGGCAGATGAGTCCAGCATGTGTATATTTAGAGGACAAGCTAGAAGGCAGATGCATCCAAAATGTTCACACAGAGAGCTGGATACATGGCTGATGAGGCCAACATGTCCATATACTGAGTGTTAGCTACACTGCAGATGTCTCCAACATGTGTATATATAGAGGAATACCTATATGCCAGATGGGTCCATCATGAGTATATATGTAGGGCAAGCTACAAGTTAAATGAATCCAACATGTTCATACACAGAGAGCTGGATACATGACAGATAAATCCACCATGTGGATATATAGAGGACTAGGTATAAGGCAGATAAATCCTAAATGTTCATAAAGAGAGAGCTGGCTACATGGTTGATGAGTCCAACATGTCCATATACTGACAGCTAGCTACATGGAAGACAAGTCCAATATGTTCATATACAGAGAGCTATCTATCTACATGGCAGTTCAGTCCAACATATGAATGCACAAAGAGCTAGCTACATGGCAGACAAGTCCAAAATGTTCATATACAGAGAAATTGATACATGGCAGAAGAGTGCAATATTTCCATATACAGAGTTCTAGCTACATGGTAGATGAGTCCAATGTGTGCATGTACTGAGAGCTAGCTACATGGCAGAGTAGTCCAACATGTCCATATATAGAGTACGAGCTACGTGTCAGATGACTCCAACATGTTCATATATTGAGAGTTAGCTACATGGCAGATGAGTCCAACATGTGTATATATAAAAGACTAGCTAGAAGGCAGATGCGTCCAAAAAGTTCATACAGAGGCAGATAGGTAATGGCTAATGTGGTCAACATTTCAATATACAGACATCTAGCTACATGGCAGACAAGTCCAACATGTTCATATACATAGAGATATCTACATGGCAGATCAGTGCATCATATCCTTGCAAAGAGAGCTAACTACATGGCAGATGAGTACATGACTAGCAACACGGCATAGTAGTGTCACATATCCATATACAGAGATCTAGCTCCAAGGCAGATGAGTCCAACGTGTCCATAACGGAGAGCTAGCTACATGGCAGAGAAGTACTACATGTCCATATACAGAGTACTAGCTACATGGCAGATGAGTCCAACTTGTCCATATACTGAAAGTTAGGTACATGGCAGATGACTCAAACATGTGTATATATAGAGGACTAGCTACAAGGCAGATGCGTCCGAAATGTTCACACAGAAAGAACTGGCTACATGGCTGATGAGTCCAACATGTCCATATATTAAGAATTAGGTACATGGCAGTGAGTCCAACATGTGTATATATAGAGGTCTAGCTACATGGCAGATGAGTCCAACATGTGTACATTTAGAGGGCTAACTACAAGATAGATGAGTAAAACACGTTCATACAAAGAGAGCTGACTTCATGGCTGATGAGTCCAACATGTCCATATACTGAGAGCTAGCTACATGGCAGACAAGTCCAATATATTCATGTACAGAGAGCTATCTACATGTCAGATATATCCAATATGTCCATATAAACAGAGCTAGCAACACAGCAGAGGAGTGTCATATTTCCATATACAAAATTCTGACTCCATGGCACATGAATCCAATGTGTCCATATACTTAGAGCTAACTACATGGCAGAGGAGTCCAACATGTCCATATACAGAGAACTACCTACATGACATATGAGTCTAACATGTCCATATACTGAGAGTTAGCTACATGGCAGATGAGTCCAACATGTGTATATATAGAGGACTAGCTTCAAGGCAGATGCGTCCAACATGTTCACACACAGCGAGCTGGCTACATGTCTGAGGATCCCAACATTTCCATACACAGAGAGCTAGCTACATGGCAGACAAGTCAAATATGTTCATATACAAAGAGCTTACTACATGGCAGATCAGTCCAACATATCCATGAACAGAAAGCTAGCTACATGGCACTCGAGTCCAAAATGTCCATATAGAGGAATGAGCTACATGGAAGAGTAGTGCAAAATTTCCATATACAGAGTTCTAGCTACATGGCAGATGAGTCCAACATGTTCATATACTGAGAGGTAGCTACATGGCATAGAAGTCCAATATGTCCATATACAGAGTATTAGCTACATGTCGATGAGTTCAACATGTCCATATAGTGAGATTATCTACATGGAACATGAGTCCAATATGTGTATATTTAGAGGACTAGCTACAAGAAAGATGAGTCCAACTTGTTTATGCACACAGAACAGGCTACATGGCTGATGAGTCCAACACATTCATATACAGAGATCTAGCTACCTGGCAGATAAGTCCAACAGGTTCATATATAGAAAGCTACCTCCCTGGCAGATCAGTCCAACATATCCATGCACAGGGAGCTAGCTACATGGCAGACGAGTCCAAAATGTCCATATAGAGGGACTAGCTACATGCTAGAGTAGTGCAACATTTCCATATACAGAGACCTAGCTCCATGGTAGATGAGTCCAACGTGTCCATATAATGAGAGCTAGCTACAAGGCAGAGAAGTCCAACATGTCCATATACAGAGTACCAGCTGCATGTCAGAGGAGACCAACATGTCCATATTCTGAGATTTAGCTACATGGCAGATGAGACCAACATGTGTATATATAGAGGAATAGCTACAAGGCACATGAGTCTAGCATGCTAATTTGGAGGGAGTTGGCTACATGACTGATGAGTCCAACATATCCATAGACAGAGTTGTAGCTCTATGGTAGACAAGTCCAACATGTTCATACACAGAGAGCTACCTATATTGCAGATCAGTCCAACATATCCATGCACAGAGAGCTAGCTACATGGCAGAGGATTCCAATATGTCCATAACAGAGAGCTAGCAACACAGTAGAATAGTGCGACATTTCCATATACAGAGTTCTAGCTCCAAGGCAGACGACTCAAACGTGTGTAAATACTGAGAACTAGCTACATGACATAGTAGTCCAACATATCCATATACAGTGTACTAGCTCCTTGGCACATGAGTCCAATATGTCCATATATTGATATTTAGCAACATGGCAGTTGAGACAAATATGTGTATATATAGAGAACTTGATACAAGGCAGATGAATCCAACATGTTCATGCAGAGAGAGCTGGCTATATGGCTGATGAGTGCAAAATATCCATATACAGAGATCTAGCTACATGGAAGACAAATCAAACATGTTCATATACAGAGAGCTACTTCATGGCACATCAGTCCAAGATATCCATGCACCGAGAGCTAGCTACATGGCAGATGGTTCCAGTATGTTCATACACACAAAGCTAGCAACACAGCAGAGTAGTGGCAGATTTCCATATACAGAGTTTTAGCTCCATGGCAGATGATTCCAACGTGTCAATATACTGATAGCCAGCTACATGGTAGAGAAGTCCTACATGTCCAAATACAGAGTACTAGCTACATGGCAGATGAGTCTAATATGTCCCAATACAGACATCTAGCAACATAGCAGATGAGTCCAACATGTCCATATACTGACAGTTATCTATATGGCAGATGAATGAAACATGTTCATGCAGAGAGAGCTGGCTACATGGCTTATAAGTACAACATATCCATATACAGAGATCTAGCTACATGGCAAACAAGTCTACCATGTTCATATACAAAGAGCTACCTGCATGGCAGATCAGTCCAACATATCCATGCACAGAGAGCTAGCTATATGGCAAAGAGTCCAATATGTCCATATACACAGGGCTAGCAAAACGGCAGAGTAGTACCACATTTCCATATACAGAGTTCTAGCTCCATGGCAGATGAATCCAAGGTGTCCATATACTGAAAGCCAGCTACATGGCAGAGAAGTCCAACATGTCCATATACAGAGAACTAGCTATATGGTATATGAGTCCAACATGTCCATACACTGAGAATTAGCTACATGGCAGATGAGTCCAACATGTGTATTTATAGAGTAATAGCTACAAGGCAGATGAGTGCAACATGTTCAAGCAGAGAGAGCTGGTTACAT
>NW_006409004.1:262296-267571 GCF_000296735.1 Chrysochloris asiatica | reverse complement strand
AGAGCTAGCATCATGCCAGATGAATCCAATTTGTCCACACAGAACTAGAAAAACGGCAGAGTAGTGCCACATTTTCATATACAGAGTTTTAGCTTCATGGCAGATGAGTCCAATGTGTCCATATACTGAGGGCTTGCTACATGGCATAGAAGTCCAAAATGTCCATATACGGAGTTCAAGCTAAATGGCCCAACATGTCCATATACTGTTAGTTTGCTACATGGCAGATGAGTCAAATATGTGTATATATAGAGAACTTGCTGCAAGGCAGATGAACCCAACATGTTCATGCAAAGAGAGCAGGCTACATGTCTGAGGAGTCCAACATTTCCATATAAAGAGAGCTAGCTACATGGCAGTCAATTCCAATATGTTCGTATACAGAGAGCAAACTACGTGGCAGATCGGTGCAACATATCCATGCACAGAAAGCTAGCTACATGGCAGGCAAGTCTAAAATGTCTATATACAGAGACTAGCTACATGGAAGAGTATTGCAACATTTCCCTATATAGAGATCTAGCTACATGGCAGATGAGTCCAACGTGGCCATATACTGAGAGCTAGCTACATGGCATAGAAGTCCAACATGTCCATAAACAGAATACTAGCTACATGGCAGATGAGTCCAACATGTTCATATAATGAGATTTAGCTATGTGGCAGATGAGTCCAACATGTGTATATTTAGAGGAGAAGCTACAATGTAGATGACAACTTGTTTATGAAGAGTGTGCTGTGTATGTGGTTGATGAGTCCAACATTTCCATATACAAAGATCTAGCTACATGCTACACAATTCCAACATGTTCATATACAGAGAGCAACCTACATGGCAGATCAATCCAACATATTCATGCACAAAGAACTAGTTACATGACAGACGAGTCCAGTATGTCCATTTACACAGAGTTAGCAAAAGGGCAGAGTAGTACCACATTTCCATGTACAGAGTTCTAGCTCCATGGCAGATGAGTCCAATGTGTCCATATACTGAGAGCTAGCTACAAGGGAGAGAAGTCCAACATGTCCATATACAGAAGACTAGCTACATGGCAGATGAGTCCATCATGTCCATATACTGAGATTTAGCTACATGGCAGATGAGTCCAACATGTGTATATTTAGAGGAGTAGCTACAACATAGATGAGTCCAACTTGTTCTTGAAGAGTGAGCTGGCTACATGGCTGATGAGTCCAACATATCCACATACAAAAATCTAGCTACATGCCACACAAGTCCAACATGTTCAAATACAGAGAGCTACATTCATGGCAGATCAGTCCAACATATCCATCACAGAGAGCTAGCTACAATACAGACAAGTCCAGTATATCCATATACACAGAGCTAGCAAAGCAGCAGATTAGTGCCACATTTCCATATACAGAATTCTAGGTCCATGGCAGATGAGTCCAACGTGTCCATATACTGGGAGCTAGGGACATGGCAGAGGAGTCCAACATGTCCATATACTGAGATTTAGCTACATGACAGATGAGTCCAATATGTGTATATATAAAGGACAAGCTACAAGGAAGATGAGTCCTACATGTTCATACACAGAAAGTTCGCTACATGGCTGGCGAGTACAGTTTGTTCATATATAGAGAGCTACCTACATGGCAGATCCATCCAACATATCCTTGTACAGAAAGATATCTACATGGCAGACGAGTCCAAAATGTCCATATACTGAGAACTAGCTACATGATAGAGTAGTGCAATATGTTCCTAAACAGAGTTTTAGCTACATGGCAGATGAGTCCAACATATCAATATACAGAGAGCTAGCTACATGGCACAGTAGTGCAACATTTCCATATACAGAGTTCTAGCTACATGTCAGATGAATCCAAAGTGTCCATATACAGAGTTCTAGCTACATGTCAGATGAATCCAAAGTGTCCATATACTGAGAGCTAGCTACAAGGCAGAGTAGTCTAATATGTCCATTTACAGAGTACTAGCTTCATGGCAGATGAATCCAACATGTCCATATACTGAGAGTTAGCTATGTGTCAGATGAGTCCAAGTTGGGTATATTTAGAGGGCTAGCTACATGTCAGAGAAGTCCAATATATTCATATACAGAGAGCTACATACATAGCAGATCAGTCCAACATACCCATGTACAGAGAGCTAACTACATGGCAGACAATTCCAGAATATCCTTATACAGAGAGCTAGCTACGTAGCAGAGTTGTGCAACAATTCAATACACAGAGTTCTAGCTACACGGCAGATGAGTCCAACGTGTCCATATACGGAGAGTTAGCTACTTGGCAAATGAATCCAACAAGTGTATATTTATAATGGCAGATGAGTCCAACATGTTCATACACAGAGAGCTGACTACATGGCTGATAGATCCAACATATCTATATACTGAGTGCTAGCTACATTGAAGACAATTCCAATATGTTCGTATACAGAGAGCTACCTACAGGGGAAATCAGTCCAACATATCCATGTACAAATAGCTAGCTAAATGGCAGATGTGTCCATAAACACGCATATACAGAGAGTTAACTACATGGCAGAGTAGTGCAACACTTCCACATGCAGAGTTCTAGCTACATGGCAGATGAATCCAACCTGTCCATATACTGATAGCTAGCTAAATGGAAGATAAGTCCAATTTGTCCATATATAGAGAGCTAGTTACATGGCAGAGTAGTGCAACATTTCCATATACAGAGTTCTAGCTATATGGCAGATGATTCCAACGTGTTCACATACTGAGAGCTAGCTACATGGCAGAGTAGTCCAACATGTCCATATACAGAGTACTAGCTTCATAGCAGATGAGTCCAACAAGTCCATATACTGAGAGTTAGCTACGTGTCATAGGAGTCCAACATGTGTATATTTAAAAGGTAGCTACATGGCAGTGAAGTCCAATATATTCATATACAGAGAGCTACCTACAAAGAAGATCAGTCCAACATATGCACGTACAGAGAGATAGCTACATGGCAGACAATTTCAAAATGTCCATATGCAGAGAGCTAGCTACATGGCAGAGTTGTACAACATTTCCATACACAGAGTTCTAGCTACATGGCTGATGAGTCCAACATGTCTATATACAGAGAGTTAGCTACACGACAGACAAATCCAATATGTTCATATACAGAGAGCTACTAAATGGCATATCAGTCCAACATATTCATGCACAGAGAGCTAGCTTCATGCCATAGGAGTACAAAATATCCATATACAGAGAGTTATCTAAATGGCAGAGTAGTGAAACATTTCCATATACGGAGATTGAGCTCCATGGAAAATGGGCCAACGTGTCCATATACTAAGAGCTAACTACATGACATAGTAGTCCAACATGTCCATATAAAGAGATCTAGCTACAGAGCAGATGAGTCCAACACGTCCATATACTGAGAGTGAGCTACATGGTAAATGAGTCCAATGTGTGTATATTTCGAGGGCTCAGTACAAACCAGATGAGTGCAACATGTTCATACAGAGGGAGCTGGCTACATTGCTGATGAGTGCAACATGTCCATATCAAGAGAGCTAGCTACATGGCAGTCTTCTCCAATATGTTCATGTACAGAGAGCTACCTACATGACAGATCACTCTAACATTTCCATGCACAGAGAGTTAGCTACTTGGTAGATGATTCCAAAATGTCCATATACAGAGAGCTAGCTTGATGGCTGAGTATTGCAACATTTCCATATACAGAGTTCTAGCTACATGGCAGATGAGTCCAAAGTGTCCATATACACAGAGTTAGCTACATGGCAGATGAGTCCTACATGTATATATAGAGAGGACTAGCTACAAGGCAGATGAATCCAACATGTTCATACAGAGAGAGCTGAGTAAATGGCTTATGATTACAACATGTCCATATACAGAGAGCTAGCTATGTGACAGACAATTCCAATATGTTCATATACAGAGAGTACCTACATGGTAAATCAGTCCATCATACCCATGCACAGAGAGTAAGTTGCATGGAAGATGAGTCCAAAATGTCCATATACAGCAGCTAGCTGCATGGTAGAGTCATGCATAATTTCCATATACAGAGTTCAAACTACATGACAGAGGAGTCCAACGTGTCCATATATTGAGAGTTAGCTACATAGCAGAGTAGTCCAACATGTCCATATACAGATACTAGCTACATAGCGAATGAGTCCAACATGTCCATATACTGAGAGTTAGCTATATGGCAGATAAGTCCAACATGTATATATTTATAAGGAAAGATACAAGGCAGATGAGTGTCCATATACAGAGAGCTAGCTACATGGCAGTCTTCTCCAATATGTTCATGTACAGAGAGCTATCGACATGGCAGATCACTCCAACTTATCCATGCACAGAGAGCTAGCTACTTGGTAGATGAGTCCAAAATGTCCATATACAGAGAGCTAGCTTGATGGCAGAGTATTGCAACATTTCCATATACAGAGTTCTAGCTACATGGCAGATGAATCCAAAATGTCCATATACAGACAGCTAGCTTGATGGCAGAGTATTGCAACATTTCCACATACAGAGTTCTAGCTATGTGGCAGATGAGTCCAACATGTGTATATTTAGGGGGCTTGTTTTAAGGCAGAAGAGTCCAACATGTTCATTCACAGAGAGCTGGCTACATGCCTGAGTCCAACATGTCCATATATTGAGAGCTTGCTACATGGCAGAAAATTCCAATAGGTTCATATACAGAAAACTACCTACATGACAGATCAGATAAACATATACATGCAGAGAGAGCTAACTATAAGGCAGATGAGTCCAAAATGTTCATGTACAAAGATCTAGCTACATGGCAGTCTTCTCCAATATGTTCATGTACAGAGAGCTACCTACATGGCACATCACTCTAACATATCCATGCACAGAGAGCTAGCTACTTGGTAAATGAGTCCAAAATGCCTATATACAGAGAGCTAGTTTGATGGCAGAGAAGTGCAATTTTTCCATACACAGAGTTCTAGCTATATGGCAGATGATTCCAATGAGTCCATATACATGGCAGAGTAGTCCAACATGTCCATATACTGAGTACTAGCTTCATGGCAGATGAGTCCAACTTGTCCATATACTGAGAGTTAGCTAGCTACATAGCAGACAATTCCAAAATGTTCATATAAAGAGAGCTAGCTACATGGCAGAGTTGTGCAACATTTCCATACGCAGAGTTCTAGCTACATGGCTGATGAGTCCAATGTGTCCATATACAGAGAGCAACTACATGGCAGACAAATCCAATACGTTCATATACAGAGAGC
>NW_006409004.1:250687-261866 GCF_000296735.1 Chrysochloris asiatica | reverse complement strand
CAGAGTTCTAGCTACATGGCTGATGAGTCCAATGTGTCCATATACAGAGAGCAACTACATGGCAGACAAATCCAATACGTTCATATACAGAGAGCTACCTAAATGGCAGATCAGTCCAACATATCCATGCACAGACAGCTAGGTTCATGGCAGAGGAGTACAAAATATCCATATTCAGAGAGTTAGCTAAATGGCAGAGTAGTGAAACATTTCCATATATGGAGATTTAACTCTATGGAAAACGGTCCAACGTGACCATATACTGAGAGTTCTAGCTATATGGCAGATGATTCCAATGAGTCCATATACATGGCAGAGTAGTCCAACATGTCCATATACAGAGTACTAGCTACATGGCAGAGGAATCCAACATGGGCATACACTGAGAGCTAGCTACATGGCAGAGTAGTACAACATGTCCATATACAGAGTACTAGCTACATGGCAGATGAGTCCAATATGTCCATATACTGAGAGTTAGCTACATGGCAGATGTGTCCATCATGTGTATATATAGAGTATAATCACCAAGGCTGATGAGTCCAACATGTTCAAACAGAGAGAGATGCCTACATGGCTAATGAGTACAACATGTCCAAATACAGAGAGCTAGCTTCATGGAAGATAAGTCCAATAAGTTCATATACAAAGAGCTAGGTACATGACAGAGAAGTGCAACATTACCATATACAGAGTTCTAGCTACATGGCAGATGAGTCCAACATGTGCACATATTGAGAACTAGCTTCATGGCAGATGAGTCCAACATGTCCATATACAGAGTACTAGCTACATGGGAGATGAGTCCAACATGTCCATATACTGAGAGTAAGCTAAATGGCAGATGTGTCCAACATGTGTATATATAGAGGACTAGCTACAAGGCAGATTAGTCCAACATGTTCATACAGAGAGAGCTGGCTACATGGCTGATGAGTCCAACATGTTCATATACTGTGAGCTAGCTACATGGCAGACAAGTCCAATAAGTTCAAATACAGAGAGCTACATACATGGCAGATCAGTCCAACATATCCACGCACAGAGAGCTAGGTATATGGCAGATGAGTACTTGCAACATTTTCAAAAACAGAGTTCTAGCTATATGGACAATATATCCATATACTGAGAGTTAGCTACATGGCAGATGAATCCAATATGTCCATATACTGAGAGTTAGCTACATGGCAGATGAGTCCTACATGTATATATAGAGAGGACTAGCTATAAGGAAGACGAGTCCAACATGTTCATACAGTGTTGTAGCTACATGTCAGAGTAGTCTAACGTGTCCATATACAGTGTTCTGGCTACATGTTAGAGTAGTCCAACATGTCTATATACTGTGAGTTAGCTACATGGCAGATGAGTCCAACATGTGTATATCTAGAGGGCTATCTATAAGGCAGATGATTCCAACATGTTCATCCATAGAGAGCTCACTACGTGTCAGATGAGTCCAACATGTGTATAATTAAAGGGCTAGCTATATGTCAGAGAAGTCCAATATATTCATATACAAAGAGCTACATACATAGCAGATCAGTCCAACATATCCATGTACAGAGAGCTAGCTACATGGCAGACTATTCCAAAATGGCCATATAGAGATAGCTAGCTTCATGGTAGAGTTGTGCAACATTTCCATACACAGAATTCCAGCTACGTTATTGATGAGTCCAAAGTGTCCTTTTACGGAGAGCTAGCTACATGGCAGTGTAGTGCAACATGTCCATATATAGAGATCTAGCTACATGACAGATGAGTCCAATGTATTCGTGTATTGAGAGTTAGCTACTTGGCAGAGTAGTCCAACATGTCCACATACAGTATACTATCTATATATCAGATGAGTCCAACATGTCCATATACTGAGAGTTAGCTACATGGCAGATGAGTCCAACATATGTATATATAGAGGACTAGATTCAAGGCAGCTGAGTCCACCATGTTCATATACATATAGCTGACTACATGGCTGATAGTTCCAACATGTCCATTTACTGAGTGCTAGCTACACGGCAGACAAGTGCAATATGTTCATATACAGAGAAGTACCAATATGGCAGATCATTCCAGCATATCCATATACAGAGAGCTAGCTACATGGAAGACGTGTCCAAAAACGTCCTTATACAGAGAATTAGCTACATGGTAGAGCAGTGCAACATATCCATATACAGAGTTCTAGCTCTATGGCAGATGAGTCCAACGTGTCCATATATTGAGAGTTAGCTATATGACAGATGTTTCCAAATGTGTATATTTAGAGTTCCAGCTACAAGGCAGATGAGTTCAACATGATCATACACAGAAAGTTGGCTTCATGGCTGATGAATTCAACACGTCCATATAATGAGAGCTAGCTACATGCCAGAGAAGTCCAAATGTTCATATACAGAGAGCTACCTGCATGGCAGATTAGTCCAACATATCCTTGAACAGAGAGCTAGCTTCATGGCAGATGAGTCCAAAATGTCCATATACAGAGTGCTAGCTACATGGCAGATGAGTCCAAAGTGTCCATATACTGAGTGCTAGCTACACGGCAGACAAGTGCAATATGTTCACATACAGAGAGGTACCAATACGGCAGATCATTCCAGCATATCCACTTACAGAAAGCTATCTACATGGCAGATGTGTCCAAAAACGTCCATATACAGAGAATTAGCTACATGGTAGAGTAGTGCAACATATCCATATACAGAGTTCTAGCTCTATGGCAGATGAGTCCAATGTGTCCATATACAGAGAGATAGCCACATGGCAGAGTAGTGCAACATTTCCATATTCAGAGTTCTATCTACATGGCAGATGAGTCCATCATGTCCATGTACTAACAGTTAGCTACATGACAGATGAGTCCAACATGTGTATATTTAGAGGGCCATCTAAGAGGCAGATGAGTCCAACATGTCCATACATAGAGAGCTGGCTACATGGCTGATGAATACAACATGTTCATATAAAGAGAGCTAGCTACACAGCAGTGTAGTGCAACATTTCCATATACAGTGTTCTAGCTTCATGGCAGATGAGTCCAACGTGTCCATATACAGTGAGCTAGCTACATGGCAGAGTAATCCAACATATCCATATACAGAGTAATAGCTACATGGCAGATGATGATTCCAACATGTTTATATACTGAGAGTTAACTATGTGACAGATGAGTCCAACATGTGTATATTTAGAGGGCTAACTACAAAACAGTTGAGTGCAACATATTCTTACACAGAGAGCTGACTACATAGCTCATGAGTCCAATAGGTCTATATACTCAGATCTAGCTATATGGCAGACAAGTCCAATATGTTCATAAACAGAGAGCTACTTATACAGTAGATCAGTCCAACATATTAATGTACAGAGAGCTAGCTACATGGAAGACGAATCCAACATGTCCATATAAAGAGAGCTAACTACATGGCTGAGTAATGCAACATTTCCATACACAGAGTTCTAGCTACATGGCAGATAAGTCCAAATTGTCCATATACTGAGGTAGCTACATGGCAGATGAATCCAACAGGTGTATATCTAGAGGGCTAGCAACAATTCAGATGAGTCCAACATGTTCATGCACAGAGAGCTGGCTACATTGCAGATTAGTCCAATATGTACATATACGGAGTGTTAGTTACGTAGCAGATGAATCCAACGTTTATAATTAGAGGGCTAGCTATATGGCAGAAAAGTCAAATATCTTTATATACAGAGAGATACCTACATAGCAGATCAGTCCAACATATCCATGTACAGAGAGCTAGCTACATGGCAGACAAGTCCAAAATTTCCACTTAGAGAGAGGTAGCTACATGGCAGAGTAGTGCAACATTTCCATATAATGGGTTCTTGCCACATAGCAGATGAGGCCAACATGTCCATATGCAGAGAACTAGCTACATGGCATAGTAGTACAACATTTCCATATTCAGAGTTCGAGTTACATGTCAGATGATTCCTAAGTGTCCATAAAATGACAGTTTGCTACATGGCAGAGTAGAGCAACATTTCCATGTACAGGGTGCTAGCTACATGGCAAATGAGTCCAACATGTCCATATATTAAGAGTAAGCTACATGGCAGAAGAGTCCAACATGTGTATATTTAGAGGTCTTGCTACAGGGCAGATGAATCCAACATGTTCATACACAAACAGCTGCCTACATTGCTGATGAGTCCAACATGTCCATATACTGAGAGCTAAGGACATGGCATACAAGTGCAATATGTTCATGTACAGAGAGCTAGCTACATGGCAGATTAGTCCAACAAATCCATGTACACAGAGCTAGATACATGGCAGAGTAGTACAACATTTCCACATGCAGAGTATTAGCTACATGGCAGATGAGTCAAACGTGACCATATATTGAGAGCCAGCTACATGGCAGAACAGTCCAACATATCTGTATATGGAGTACTAGCTACATGGCAGATGTGTCAAAAATGACCATATACTGAGAGCTAGCTATATGGCAGATGAATTCAACAAGGCAGATGAGTCCAAAATGTTAATACACAGAGAGTTAGCTACATCGCTGATGAGTCTGACATGTCCATATACAGAGAGCTAGCTTCATGGCAGAGTAGTGCAACATTTTGATATACAGAGTTTTAGCTACATGGAAGATGAGTCCAATGGGTCCATATATTGAGAGCCACCTACATGGCAGAGTAGTCCAACATGTCCATATACTGCAAATTATCTACATGGCAGATGAGTCCAACATGTCCATATACAGAGAGCTAAATAAATGGCAGACACGTCCAATAAATTCATGTACAGAGAGCTACCTAAATGGCAGATCAGTCCAACATATCCATGTACACAAAGCTAGCTATATGGCACAGAGGTGCAACATTTCCATATACAGAGTTCTAGCTACATGGCAGAGGAGCTAACTAAATGACAGAGTAGTGCAACATTTCCATACACCGAGGTCTAGGTACATGGAACATAAGTCCAATGTGTCCATATACTGAGAGCTGGCTACATGGCAGAGTAGTCCAACATGTCCATATACAGAATACTATCTTCATGGCAGATGAGTCAAACATGTCCATATACTGAGATTTAGCTACAAGACAGATGAGTCCAACATGTGTTTATAAAGAGGACTAGCTACAAGGCATATGAGTCCAATATGTTCATGCAGAGAGAGCTGGCTACATGGCTGATGAGTCCAACATATCCAAACACAGGGATCTAGATACATGGTAGACAAGTCCAACATATTCATATACAGAAAACTACCTGCATGGCAGCTCAGTCAACATATCCTTGCAAAGAGGACTAGCTACATGGCAGATGAGTCCAAAATGTCCATATACAGAGTGCTAGCTACATAGCAGAGTAGTGCAACGCTTCCATGTACAGAGATCTAGCTACATGGCAGATGAGTCCAATGTGTCCATATATTGAGAGTTAGCTACATGGCGGATGTGTCCAAATGTGTATATTTAGAGGTCCAGCTACAAGGCAGATGAGTCCAATATGATCATCCACAGAGAGCTAGCTACATGGCTGATGAATTCAACATGTCCATATACCGAG
The DNA here is from genome assembly GCF_000296735.1 of Chrysochloris asiatica. NCBI lineage: Eukaryota > Metazoa > Chordata > Mammalia > Afrosoricida > Chrysochloridae > Chrysochloris > Chrysochloris asiatica. The sequence goes on along the minus strand of NW_006409004.1, from coordinate 256,303 downwards.
AGCTAGCTACATGGCAGAGAAGTCCAAATGTTCATATACAGAGAGCTACCTGCATGGCAGATGAGTCCAACATACCCTTGAACAAAGAGCTAGCTACATGGCAGATGAGTCCAAAATGTCCGTATACAGAGTGCTAGCTACATCGCAGAGTGGTGCAACATTTCAATATAGAGTTCTAATTACATCGCAGATGAGTCCAAGGTTTCCACATATTGAGAGTTAGATACATGGCAGACGTGTCCAAATGTGTATATTTAGAGGTCCAGCTACAAGGCAGATGAGTCTAACATGTTCATACACAGAGAGCTGGCTACACGGCTGATGAATTCAACATGTCCATAAACTGAGAGCTAGCTACGTGGTAAATAAGCCCAACATGTGCATATACAGAGTACTAGCTACATGACAAATGAGTCCAACATGTCCATATACTGAGATTTAGCCACATGGCAAATGAGTCCAACATGTCTATATATAGAGGACTAGCTACAAGGCAGATGAGTCCAATATGTTCATGCAGAGAGAACTGCCTACAAGGCTGATGAGTCCAACATATCTATATACAGAAATCTAGCTACATGGTAGAAAAGTTGAATATGTTCATGTACAGAAAGCTACCTACATGTCAGATCTGTCCAACCTATCCATGCACAGAGAGCTAACTACATTGCAGACAAGTCCAAAGTGTCCATATACAGAGAGCTAGTGACACGGCAGAGTTGTGCCACATTTCCATATACAGAGTTCTAGTTATATGGCTGATGAGTTCAACGTGTCCATTTACTGAGACCTAGCTACACGGCATAGAAGTCCAACATGTCCTTATACAGAGTACTAGCTACATGGCAGATGAGTCCAACATGCCCATATACAGAGATATAGGTACATGACAGAGAGATCCAACATGTTCATACATACATGGCAGATCAGTCCAACATATAAATGCTCAGAGAGCTAGCTACATGGCAGACGAGACCAATATGGCCATATACACAGAGTTAACAACACGGCAGTGTAGTACCACATTTACATATACACAGTTTTAACTCCATGGCAGATGAGTCCAACGTGTCCATATGTTGAGAGCTAGCTACATAGCAGAGAATTCCAACATGTCCATATACAGAGTACTAGCTACATGGCAGATGAGTCCAACATGTCCATATATTGAGATTTAGCTACATGGCAGATGAGTCCAACATGTGTATATATAGAGGACTAGATACAAGGCATATGAGTCCAACATGTTCATGCAGAGAGAGCTGGCTACATGGTTGTTGAGTCCAACATATCCATTTGCAGTGATACAGCTACATGGCAGACAAGTCCAACATGTTCATAAAGAGAGCTGCCTACATATCTGATCAGTTCAACATATAAATGCTCAGAGAGCTAGCTACATGGCATACGAGACCAATATGGCCATATACACAGAGCTAAAAACACGGCAGAGTAGTACCACATTTATATATGCACAATTTTAGCTCCATGACAGATGAGTCCAACATGTCCATATATTGAGACCTAACCACATGGCAGAAGTCCAACATGTCCATATATTGAGATTTAGCTACATGGCAGATGAGTCCAACATGTGAATATATAGAGGACTAGCTACAAGGAAGATGAGTCCAACATGCTCACACACAGAGAGCTGGATATGTGGCTGATGAGTCAAAAATGTCCATATACTGAGAGAAATGGCAGACAAGTCCAATATGTTCATATACAGAGAGCTCCCTTTGTGCCAGATCAGTCCACAAGGCAGAGAAGTCCAAAAGGTCCATATACAGAGAACTAGCTACATGGCAGAGTAGAGAAACATTTCCATGTACCGAGTTCTAGTTACATGGCAGATGAGACCAAATTGTCAATATAATGAAAAGCTAGTTACATGGCAGAGTAGGTTAACATGTCCATATGCAGAGTAATAGCTACATGGCAGATGGGTCCACAATGTCCATATACTGGGAGTTAACTACATGGCATATGCGTCCAATATGTGTATCTATAGAGGGCTAACTATAAGGCCGATTAATCCAACATGTTCATACAGAGAGAGTTGGCTACATGGCTGATGAGTCCAACATGTCCATATATAGAGGACTAGCTACAAGGAAGATGAGTCCAACATGCTCACACACAGAGAGCTGGATATGTGGCTGATGAGTTAAAAATGTCCATATACTGATAGAAATGGCAGACAAATCCAATATGTTCATATAGAGAGAGCTAACTACATGGCAGACGAGTCTAAAATGTTTATGTAAAGAGAGTTACCTACATGTCAGAGTAATGCAACATTTCCATATACAGAGTTCTAGCTACACGACAAATGAGTACAACGTTTCCGTATACTGAGACTAGCTATATGGCAGAGTAATCCAACATGTCCATATACAGAGTACTAGCTACATGGCAGATGAGTCCAACATGTCCATACTGAGAGTAAGTTGCATGGCAGATGAGTCCAACATGTATATATAGAGAGGACTAGCTACAAGGCAGATGAGTCGAACATGTTCAGAGAGTGTTGGCTACATGGATGATGAGTCCAATATATCCACATACTGAGAGCTATCTACATGCCAGACAAGTCCAATATGTTCATATACAGAGAGCTACCTACATGGCAGATTAGCCCAATTTATCCATGCACAAAGATCCATCTACATGGCTAACAAATCCAAAATGTCCATATACAGAGAGCTAGCTACATGGCAGAGTAGTGCAACATTTCCATGTACAGAGTTCTAGTTGCATGGCAGATGAGTCCAACGTGTCCATATATTGAGAGCTAGCTAGAGGACAGAGTAGTTCAACATGCCCATATGAAGAGTACTAGCTACATGGCAAATGCGTCCACCATGTCCATATACTGAGAGTTATCTACATGGCAGATAAGTCCAACACGTGTATATATAGACGGCTACCTACAAGGCAGATTAATCCAACATGTTCATACAGAGAGAGATGGTTACATGGCTGATGAGTCCAACATGTCCATATACTGAAAGCTAGCTACATTGATGATGAGTCCAACATGTCCATATATTGAGAGCTAGCTACATGGCAGATCATTCCAACATATCTATGCACAGAGAGTAGATACAAGGCAGACAAATTAAATATGTCCCTATACAAAGAGCTAGCAACACGGCAGAGTAGTGTCACATTTCCATATTCAGAGACCTAGCTCCTTGGCAGATGAGCCCAATATGTTCATATACTGAGAGCTATCTACATGGCAGAGAAGTCCAATATATCCTTGCACAGAGAGTTAGCTACTTGGCAGACGAGTCCAACATGTCCATATACTGAGAGTTAGCTACATGTTAGAAGATTCCAACATGCGTATATATAGAGGACTAGCTGCAAGGCAGATGAGTCCAACATTTTCCTACATAAAGAGATGGCTACATGTCTGAGGAGTCCAACACTTCCATATATAGAGAGCTAGCTACATGGCAGACAAGTTCAATATGTCCATATTCAGAGAGCTAGCAACATAACATCATAGTGCAACATTTCGAAATACAGTGTTCTAGTTGCATGGCAGATGAGTCCATATACTGAGAGCTAGATGGCATAGAAGTCCAACATGTCCTTTTACAGTGTACTAGATACATGGCAGATGAGTCCAACATGTCCACATATTGAGATTTAGCTACATGGCAGATGAGCCCAACATGTGTTTATATACAGGACTAGCTACAAGACAGATGAGTCCTACATGCTCATTCAGAGAGAGCTGGCTACATGGCTGATGAGTCCGACATATCCATACACAGAGAGCTAGCTACATGGTAGACAAGTCCAATATATTAATAAACAGAGAGCTACCTGCCTGGCAGATCAGTCCAAAATATCCTTGCTAAGAGAGCTAACTACTAGGCATACGGATCCAAAATTACAATATACAGAGTACTAGCTACCTGGCAGAGTAGTGCATCTTTTCCATAAACAGAGTTCTAACTACATCGCAAATGAGTCCAACATGTCCATATACTGAGAGTTAGTTACATGGCAGATGTGTCCAAATGTGTATATTTAGAGGGCTAGCTAAAAGGCAAATTAGTCCAACATGTTCATACACAGTGAGCTAGCTACATGGCCGATGAATTCAACATGTCCATATAATGATAGCTAGATTCATGTCAGACAAGTGCAAATGTTCATATACAGAGAGTTACCTACATGGCAGATCAGTCCAACATACCCATACACAGAGAACTTCCTACAAGGCAGACAAATCCAATTTGTCCATGTACAGAGAGCTAGCTACATGGCAGAGTAGTGCAACATTTCCACATATAGAGTTCTAGATACAAGGCATATGAGTCCAATTTGTCCATGTACAGAGAGCTAGTAACACGGCTGAGTAGTGCCACATTTCCATATACAGAATTTTAGTTCCATGACAGATGAGTCCAACATGCCTATATACAGAGAGCTAGCTAGATGGCAGACAAGTCTAATAAGTTCATATACAGAAAGCTACCTACATGGCAGATCCTTTCAATATATCCATGCACAGAGAGCTAGCGACATGGCCGTGGAGTCCTAAATGTCCATATATAGAGAGATAGCTATGGCAAAGTAGTCCAACACTTCCATATGCAAAGTTCTAGCTAAATGGGAGATGAGTCTAACATGTCCATGTACTGAGAGCTTGCTACATGGCAGAGTAGCCCAACATGTCCAAATGCAGAGTGCTAGCTACATGGCAGATGAGTCCAACATGTCCATATACAGTTATCTACATCGCACATGAGGCCCACGTGTGTATATAAATAGGGCTACCTTCAAGGCAGATGAATCCAACATGTTCATACTGAGAGAGCTGCCTACATGACTGAAGAGTCCAACATGTCTATATACTGAGAGCTAGCTACATGGCAGACATGTACAATATGTTCATATACGGAGAGCTACCTATATGGCAGATCAATCCAACATATCCATGCACAGAGAGCTAGCTAAATGGCAAATGAGTCCAAAATGAACATATACAGACAGCTAGCTACATGGCAGAATAGTGCAACATTTCCAAATACAGAGTTCTAGCGACATGGCAGATGATTCCAACGTGTCCATATACTGAGAGCTAGCTACATGGCAGAGTAGTCCAACCTGTCCATATACAGAGTACTACTTACATGGCAGATTAGTCCAAAATTTTCATATACTGAGAGTTAGCTACATGGCAGAGTAGTCAAACAAGTGTATATATAGAAGACTAGCTACAAGGCAGATGAGTCCAACATAATCATACTCAGAGAGCTGGGTACATGGCAGATGAGTCCAACATGTCCATTTACAGACCACTACCTACATGGCAGAGTAGTGCAACATTTCCATATACAGGGTTCTAGCTATATAACAGATGGGTCCAACGTATCCATATACTGAAAGTTAGCTACATGGCAGAATAGTCCAACATGTCCATATGCAGAGTACTAGGTACATGGCAAATGAGATGAACATTTCCATATACTGTGAGTTAGTTACATGACAGATAAATCCAACATGTGTATATATAAAGGGCGAGCTACAAGGAAGATGAATCCAAATGTTCATACAGAGAGAGCTGGCTACATGTCTGAAGAGTCCAAT
>NW_006409004.1:240547-249892 GCF_000296735.1 Chrysochloris asiatica | reverse complement strand
AATCCAACATGTGTATATATAAAGGGCGAGCTACAAGGAAGATGAATCCAAATGTTCATACAGAGAGAGCTGGCTACATGTCTGAAGAGTCCAATATGTCCTTATAGTGAGAGCTGGTTACATGGCAGATGAGTCAAACATGTCCCTACACTGAGAGTTAGCTACATGACAGATGAGTCCAACATGAGTATATTTAGAGGTCTAGATACATAGAAGATGAGTACAACATGTTCATACACAGAGAGCTGGATATATGGCTGATGAGTCAAACATATCCATATACTGAGAGAAATGGCAGACAAGTCCAATATGTTAATATACAGAGAGCTACCTTCGTGCCAGATCAGTCCAACCTATCCATGCACAGAGAGCTAGCTACATGGCAAACGAGTCAAAAATGTCCATATACACAGAGCTAAGCTACATGGCAGAATAATGCAACATTTCCATATACAGAGTTCTAGCTACAATGAAAATGAGTCCAACATGTCCATATACATAGAGTTAGCTACATGGCAGATGAGTCCAACATGTGTATATATAGAAGACTAGCAAAAAGGCAGATGGATTCATCACATTCATTCAGAGAGAGCTAGCTACATGGCAGACAAGTCCAATATGTTCATATACAGAGAGCTACCTACATGGCAGATCAGTGCAACATATCCATGCACAGAGAGGTAGCTACTTGACAGTAGAATTGAAAAAATCCATATGTAGAGAGATAGCTAAATGGCAGTGTAGTGTAATATTTCCATATACAGAGTTCTAACTACAAGGCAAATGAGTCCAACAAGTCCATATACTGAGAGCTAGCCAAATGGCAGACGATTCCAACATGCATATATATAGAGGGCTAGCTACAAGGTAGATGAATTCAACATGATCATTCAGAGAGAGCTAGCTACATGGCTGATGAGTTCAACCTGTCCGTGTACAGAGAGCTAGGTATATGGCAGACAAGTCCAAAATGTTCATATAAAAAGAGTTAGCTACATGGCAGAGTACTAAAACATTTCCATATACAGAGTTCTAGCTACACAGCAGATGAGTCCAATGTGCCCATTTACTGAGAGCTACGTACATGGCAGAGTAGTCCAACATGTTCACAAACAGAGTACTAGCTACATGACAGATGAGTCGAACACATCCATATATTGAGAGTTAGGTACATGGCAGATGAGTCCAACATGTGCATATATAGAGGGCTAGCAAAAAGGCAGATGAATACAACATGTTCATACTGAGAGATCTGGCTATATGTCTGATGGCTTAAACATGTCCATATACTGAGAGCTAGCTACATGGCAGACAAGGCCAACATATTCGTATACAGAGAGCTCCCTATGTGGTAATTCAGTCCAACATATCCATGAATAGAGAGCTAGCTAAATGTCAGACGAATTCAAATTGTCCATATACAAAGAGGTAGCTACATAGCAGGGTAGTGCAACATTTCCATATACAGAGTTCTACCTACATTGCAGATGAGTACAACGTGTCCATATACTGAGAACTAACTACATGACAGAGTAGTCCAACATGTCCATATTCAAAGTACTTGCTTAATGGAAGATGAGACCAACATGTCCTTATACTGAGAGTTAACTACATGGCAGATGACTCCAACATGTGTATATATAGAGGATTATCTAAAAGGCAGATGAGGCCAACATATTCATACAGAGAGAGCTGGCTACATGGCTGATGAGTCCAACATTTCCATATACATAGAGCTAGCTACATGGAAGACAAGTCCTATAAGTTTATAGAGAGAGAGCTATCTACATGGCAGATCAGTCCAACATATCCATGCACAGAGAGCTAGCTATATGGCAGACGAGTCCAAAATGTTCTTATAAAGAGAGTTAAATACATGGCAGAGTAGTGCAACATTTCCATATACAGAGTTCTAGCTACATGGCTGATGATTGCAACTTGTCCATATACTTAGAAATAGCTACATGGCAGAGTAATCCAACATGTCCTCATACAGAGTACTAGCTACATGTCAGATGAGTCCAACATGTCCATATACAGAGTATTAACTACATGGCAGATGAGTCCAACATGTCCATATACTCAGAATTAACTACATGGCAGATGAATCCAACAAGTGTACATTTATAGGGCAAGCTACAAGGCAGGTGAGTCCAACATGTTCATATAGAACAAGCTGCCTACATGGCTGATGAGTCCAACATGCCCATATACTAAGAGCTACCTACATGGCAGACAAGTCCAATATGTTCATATACAGAGAGCTACCTACATGGCAGGTCAGTTCAACATATTCATTCACAAAAGCTACCTAAATGACAGACAAGTCCAAAATGTCCCTATACAGAGAGCTAGCTACATGGCAGAGTATTGCAACATTTCCATATTCAGAGTTCTAGCTACATGGCAGATAATTCGAATGTGTCCATACACTGAGAGCTACCTACATGGCAGAGTACTACAACATGCCCACATACATAGTACTAGCTACATGGCAGATAAGTCCAACATGTTCATATACTTTGAATTACCTACATGGGAGATGAGTCCAATATGTTTATATTTAAAGGACTAGCTACAAGGCAGATTAGAGCAACATGTTCATACTCAGAGAGCTGGCTACATGGCTGGTGAGTCCTACATGTCCCTAAACTGAGAGCTACCTACAAGGCAGACAGGTTCAATATGTTCATATACAGAGAGCTACCTATGGCAGATCAGTCCAGTATATCCATGCACAGAGAGCTAGATACATGGCAGACGAGTCCTAAATGCCCATATATAGAGAGCTACCTAAATGGCAGTGTATTGCAACATTTCCATACACAGAGTTCTAGCTACATGGCAGATGAGTCTAAAATGTCAATATAGAGAGAGCTAGCTACATGGCAGTGTACTGAAACATTTCCATATACAGAGTTCTAGCTACATGGCAGATGAGACCAACATGTCCATATCCTGAGAGTTTGCTACATGGCAGATGAGACCAATATGTGTAAATTTATATGGCAAGCTACAAGGCACATGAGTCCCACATGTTCATTCACAGAGAGCTGGATACATGGCAGAGTATTCCAACATGTCCATATACTGAGCGCTACCTACATGGCAGACAAGTTTAATATGTTCATATACAGAGAGCTACATGGTTGACCAGTCCAACATATCCATGCACAGAGGGCTAGCTACATGACAGTCGAGTCCACAATTTCCATATAGAGAGCTAGCTACATGAGAGTGTAGTGCAACATTTACATATAGAGAGTTCAAGCTACATGGCAGATGAGTCCAATGTGTCGATATACTGAGAACTAGCTACATGGCAGATGAGACCAACATGTCCATATACTGAGAATTATCTACATGGTAGATGATAACAACATGTGTACATTTATAAGGCAAGCTAAAACGCACATGAGTCCAACAAATTCATCCATGGCGAGCTGGTTACATGGCTGATGAGTCAACCATGTCCATATACTGAGAGCTACCTGCATGACAGACAAGTCCATTATGTTCATATACACAGAGCTACCTATGGCAGATGAGTCCAAAATGTCCATATACAGAGAGCTAACTACATGAAGGTAGTACATTTCCATATACAAAATTTTAGATACATGACAGATGAGTAGAACGTGTCCATAAACTGATAGCTAGCTACATAGCAGAGTAGTCCAACATGTGTATATGTAGAGGACTAGCTAAAGGCAGATGAGTTCAACATGTTCATACAGAGAGAGCTGGCTACATGGCTGATGAGTCCAACATGTCCATATACAGAGAGCTTGTTATATGGTAGACAAGTCCAATATGTTCATTTACAGAGAGCTACATACATGGCAGACTAGTCCTAAATATACATACACAGACAACTAGCTACATGGTAGACGAGTCCAAAATGTCCATATAGCGAGAGCTAGCTACATGGCAGACGAGTCCAACATTTTCATATACAGAGTTGAAGCTACATGGCAGATAGGTCCAACATGTCCACATATTGAGATTTAGTTTCATGGCAGATGATTCCAACATGTTCACTCGGAGAGAGCTGGCTTCATGACTGATGAGTCCCTTATGTCCATATACAGAGAACTAGCTACATGGCAGACAAATCCAATATGTTCATACATAGAGAGCTACCTAAGTGGCAGATCAGTCTAACATATTCATGCACAGAGAGGTAGCTACATAGCAGTCGAGTCTAAAATGCTCATGTACAGAGAGCTAGCTCCATGGCACAGTATTCCAACCTGTCTATATACAGTGTACAAGCTACATGGCAGAATAGTCCAACATGTCCATATACTGAGAGTTAGCTATATGGCAGATGAGTCCAACATGTGTATAAATATAGGACCAGCTACAAGACAGATGAGTCCAACATGTTCATACACAGAAAGCTGGCTACATGGCTGATGAATTCCACATGTCCATATACAGAGAGTTAGCTACATGGCAGATAAATATAACATGACCATATACAGAGTACTAGCTACATAGCAAATGTGTCCATCATGTCCATATACTGAGAGTTAGCTATATGGCAGATGAGTCCAATATGTTCATATACAGAGAGCTACCTACATGGCAGATCAGTTCAACATATCCATGCACAGAGAGCTAGCTACATGGCGGACGAGTAAAAAATGTCCGTATAGAAAGAGCTAGTCCAAGATATTCATATACAGGGTTCTAGCTACAAAGAAGATGAGTCCAACATGTCCGTATACTGAGAGCAAGCCACATGGCTGATGAGTCCAACATGTCCACATACTGAGAGTTAGATACTTGGCAGAAGAGTCGAACATGTGTATATTTAGAGGGCTAGCTACAAGACAGATGAGTTCAACATGTTCATATACAGAGAGATGGTTACATGGCTGATGAGTCCAACATGTCCATATACTGAGAGCTACATACATGAGAGAGAAGTCAAATATGTTCATATACAGAGTGCTACCTACATGGCAGATCAGTCCAACCTATCCATGCACAGAGAGCTAGCTAAATGGCACACGAATCCAAAATGTCCATATTTGGAGAGCTAGTTACATGGCAGATCAGTCCAACATATCCATATACTGAAAATTAACTTCATGGTAGAATAGTCCAACATGTCCATATACTGAGATGTAGCTACATGGCAGATGGGTCCAATTGGCATCTGTATATATAGAGGACTAGCTACAAGGCATATGAGATCAAAATATTCATACAGAGAGAGCTGGCTACATGGCTGATGAGTCCAATATGTCCATATACACAGCGCTAGCTACATGGCAGACAAGTCCAATATGTTCATATACAGAGAGCTACCTACACTGCAGATCAGACCAACATATCCATGAACAGAGAGTTAGCTACGTGACAGAAGAGTCCAAAATGTCCATATACAGAGACTACCTACATGGAAGAGTAGTGCAACCTTTCCATATACAGAGTTCTAGCTACATGGCAGATGAGTCCAACGTGTCCATATACTGAGAGATAGCTACATGGCAGAGTAGTCCAACATGTCCATATACAGAGTACTAGCTACATGGCAGATGAGACCAACAAGTCCATATATTGAGAGTTAGCTTCATGGCAGATGAGACCAACATGTGTACATTTATAGGGCAAGCTACTAGACAGATGAGTCCAACATGTTCATACACAGACATGGCAGAAGACTCCAAAATGTCCATATAAAGAGAGCTAGTTTCATGGAAGAGTAGTGCTATATTTCCATATACAGAGTTGTAGGTACATGGCAGATGATTCCAAGGTGTCCATATACTGAGACCTAGGTACATGGCAGAGTAGTCCAACATGTCCATATACAGAGTATTAGCTTCATGGCAGATGAGTCCAACATGTCCATATACTGAGAGTTACCTACATGAAAGATGAGTCCAATATGTGTATTTATGGAAGACTAGCTACAAGGTAGATGATTCCAACAAGTTCATTTGGAGAAACATGGCTATATGGCTGATGAGTCTCACATGTCAATTTACAGAGAGCTAGTAACATGGCAGTCAAGTGCAATATGTTCATATTTAGAGAGCTACGTACATGGCAGATCAGTCCAACATATCCATGCATAGAGAGTGAACTACATGGCAGACGAGTACAAAATATTCATACACAGAGTTCTAGCTACATGGCAGATGAGTCCAATGTGTCCATATACTGACAGCTAACTACATGGTAGCATACTCCATCATGTGCATATACAGAGTATAAGCTACATGGCCGATGAGTCCCACATGTACGTATACATATACATGGCAGATGAGTCCAACATGTGTATATATAGAGCACTAGCTACAAGGCAGATGAGTCCAACATGTTCATACTGAGAGATCTGACTATATGGCTGATAAGTTCAGCATGTCCATATTCTGACTACATGGCAGACAAGTCCAATATGTTCATATAGAGAAAGCAACCTACATGGAAGATCAGTTCAACATATTCAGGTACAAAGAGTTAGCTACATTACAGATGAGTCCAAAATGTCCATATACAGAGACTGCCTACATGGAAGAGTAGTGCAACCTTTCCATATACAGAGTTCTAGCTACATGGCAGATGAGTCCAACGTGTCCATATACTGAGAGATAGCTACATGGCAGAGTAGTCCAACATGTCCATATACTGAGAGTTAGCTACATGGCAGATGAGACCAACATATGTATATTTAGAGCACTAGCTACAAGGCAGATGAGTCCAACATGTTCATACAGAGAAAGCTGGCTACATAGCTGATGAGTCCAACATGTGTATATATAGAGGACTAGCTACAAGGCAGATGAGTCTAACATGTTCATATGGAGAGGGTTGGCTACATGGCTGGTGGGTCCCACAATTTTGTATACAGAGAGTTAGCTACATGGCAGAAAAATCCAATATGTCGATATACAGAGAGCTATTTACATGGCATATCAGTACAACATATCCATGCACAGAGAGCTAGCTACATGGCAGACAAGTCCAAAATGTCCATATACAGAGAGCAAGTTACAAGGCAGAATATTGTAAATTTTCCATATACAGTGTTCTAGCTACATGGCAGATGACTCCAAGGTGTTCATATACTGAAAACAGGCTACACGGCAGAGTAGTCAAACAAGTCCATATACAGAGTACTAGCTACATGAAAGATGAGTCCAACATGTCCATATACTGAGAGTTAGCTATGTGGCAGATGAGTTCAAAATGTGTATATTTAGAGAGCTAGCTACAAGACAGATGAATCCAACATGTTCACACACAGAGAGGTTGCTTCATGGTTAATGAGTCCAACATGTCCATATACTGAGAGGTAGCAACATGGCAGACAAGTCCAATATCTTCATACACAGAGAGCTATCTACATAGCAGATCAGTCCAACATATCCATGTACAGAGAGCTAGCTACAAGGTAGACGAGTCCAAAATGTCCATATCCTGAGAGTTATTTATATCGCAGAGTAGTGCAACATTTCCATATATAGAGTTCTAGCTACATGGCTGATGATTCCAACATGTCTATATACTGTCAGTTAGCTTCATGGCAGAATCGTGCAACAGTTCCATATACAGAGTTCTACCTACATGGCAGATGTGTCCAAAATGTCCATATACTGGGAGTTAACTACGTAGCAGATGAGTCCAATGAGTATATTTAGTGGGCTAGTACAAGGCAGACAAATACAATATGTTCATATAAATAGAATACCTACATTGCAGATCAGTCCAACATATCCATGTACAGAGAGAGAGCTGGCTACACATCAAAAGGGCCCAAAATGTCCATATACAGAGAGATAGGTGCATGGCAGAGTAATGCAACATTTCCATATACAGTGTTCTAGCTACATGGCAGATGAGTCTATCGTGTCCATATACAGAGAGCTAGCTACATGGCAGAGTAGTGCAAGATTTCCATATACAGAGTTCTAGTTACATGGCTGATGAGTCCAACTTGTGCATATACTGAGAGCTAGCTAAATGGCAGACAAGTCCAACATGTCCATATACAGAGTACTAGATACATGTCAGATTAGTCCATATACTGAGAGTTTTATACATGACAGATGAGTCCAATATCGTCATACAGAGACGGCAACCTACATATCTGATTAGTCAAACATATCCATGTACAGAGAGCTAGCTACATGGCAGATGAATACAAAATATCCATATACAGAGAGCAAGCTACATGGCAGAATGTCTAATGTGTCCATATACAGAGTATTAGCTTCATGGCCGATGAGTCTAACATGTCCATAAACTGAGAGTTAGCTACATGTCAGATAAATCCAATATGTGTACATTTAGACGGCTAGCAAAAGGCAAATGAATCCAAGATGTTCATACTCAGAGAGCTGTCTAAATGGCAGATCAGTCTAACATATCCATGTACAGAGAGCTAGATACATGGCAGACGAGTCCAAAATGTCCATATACAGAAAGGTAGCTACTTGGCAGAGTAGTGCAGCATTTCCATATACAGAGTGGTAGCTACATGGCAGATGAGTCCAACTTGTCCATATACTAAGAGCTAGCTACATGGCAGAGTAGTCCAACATGTCCATATACAGAATACTAGCTAAATGGCTGATGAGTCCAACATGTCCCTATACTGAGAGTTAACTACTTGGCAGATGAGTCCAACATGAGTATTCTTAGAGAGCTCTTAACAGGGCAGATGAATCCAAAATGATCATAAACAGACAGCTGGCTATATGGCTGATGATTCCAATATGTCCATATACTGAGAGATAGGTACATGGAAGACAAGTCCAATATGTTCATGTACAGAGAGTTACCTACATGGCGGATCAATCCAACATATCCATGTATACTGGACTAGCTACATGGCAGAGTAGTGCCACATTTCCATATACAGAGTTCTCGCTCCATGGCAGATGAGTCAAAAGTGGCTATATACCTAGAGCTAACTACATGGCAGAGTAGTGCAACATTTCCATATACAGAATTCTAGATGCAGGTCAGATGAGTACAATGTGTTAATATTCTGAGACCTAGCTACATGGCAGACTAGTACAACATGTCCATATACAGAGTTCTAGCTACAGGGCAGATTTTTCCAACATGTCCATATACTGAGAGTTAGCTACATGGTAGATGAATCCAACATGTATATATTTAGAGGGCTAGATACAAGGCAGATGAGTCCAACATGTTCATACACAGAGAGCTGAAGACATGACTGATGAGTCCAACATGTCCATATAAAGAGAGGTAGCTACATGGTAGAGAAGTCCAATAACTTCGTATACTGAGATCTATCTAAAAAGGCAGATTAGTCTAACATATTCATGTACAGAAAACTAGATAAAAGGCAGAAGA
>NW_006409004.1:238002-240364 GCF_000296735.1 Chrysochloris asiatica | reverse complement strand
ATGGCAGATGAGTTGAACATATCCATATACTGAGAGTTAGCTACTTGGCAGATGAGTCCAACATGTGTATATATAAAGAACGAGCTACAAGGCAGATGAGTCCAATATGTTCATACACAGAGAGCTTGCTACACGGCTGATGAGTCCAACATATCTATATACTGATAGCTAGCTACATGGCAAACAAGTCCAATATGTTCATATAAAGAGAGCTACCTACATAGCAGATCAGTCCAACATATCCATGTACAGAGAGCTAGCTACATGCCAGAGGTGTCCAATATACCCATATGCAGAGAGATCGCTACATGGCAGAGTAGTGCAACATTTCCACATACAGAGTTCTAGCTACATTGCAGATCAGTCCAAAGAGTCAATATACAGAGAGCTAGCTACATGGCAGAGTAGTGCAACATTTCCATATACAGATTTCTAGCTATATGACAGATGAATCCAACATTTCCATATACAGAGAGCTAGCTACATGTCAGAGTAGTGTAACATTGTCATATGCACAGTTTTAGCTACATGGCAGATGAGTACAACTTGTCCATATACTGAGAGCCAGTAAACTGCAGAGTAGACCAACATGCCCATATACAGAATAATAGCTACATGGCCGATGAGTCCAAAAAGTCCCTATACTAAGAGTTAGCTTCATGGCAGATGAGTCCAACATGTGTATATTTAGAGGGCTCACTCCAAGGCAGATAAATTAACATGTTCATACACAGACAGCTGGCTACATGTCTGATGAGTCCAACATGTCCATATATTGAGAGCTAGCTACAAGGCAGATGAGTCCAAAATGTTCATATGGAGAGAGCTGGCTACATGGCTGATGAGTCCAACATGTCCTTATACTGAGAGCTAGCTACATGGCAGACATGTCTAAAAGGTTCATACACAGAGAGCTACCTACATGGTAGATGAGTCCAACATGTGTATTTTTAGAGGGCTCGATACAAGGTAGATGAGTCCAACATGTTCATACAAATAGAGCTGGCTACATGGCTGATGAGTCCAACATGTCCATATACTGAGAGCTAGCTACATGGTAGACAAGTCCAATATGTTCCTATATAGAATGCTAACTTCTTGACAGATCAGTCCAACATATCCATTCACAATGAGCTAGCTACATGGCAAACGAGTCCAAAATGTCAATAAACAGAGGTCTAGCTACATGGAAGAGTAGTGCAACATTTCCATAAACAGAGTTCTAGCTACATGGCAGAATAGTCCAACATGTCTATATACAGAGAGCTAGCTACATGGGAGAGTATTGCAACATTTCCATATACAGAGTTCTAGAGAAATGGCAGATGAGGCCAAGGTGTCCATATACAAAGAGCTAGCTACATGGCAGAGTAGTGCAACATTTCAATATACAGAGTTATGGATACATGGCAGAAGACGCCAACGTGTCCACAAACAGAGAGCCAGCTACATGGTAGACTAGTGCAACATTTCCAAATACAAAATTCTAGCTACATGACTGATGAGTACAACATATCCATATACTTAGAGTTAGCTACATGGCAGATGTGTCCAACATATGTATATATAGAGGACTAGTACAAGACAGATAAATCCAACATGATCATACAAAGAGATGTGGCTACATGACTGATTAGTCCAACATGTCCATATAGTGAGAATTAGCTACATGGTTGTTGTTGTTGTTGTTAAGTGCCATCGAGTCGGTTTCGACCCATAGCGACCCTGAACAGGGTTTCCGAGGCTGTAAATCTTTACGGGAGCAGATCGCCTCATCTTTCTCCCGCGGAGCAGCTGGTAGTATCGAACTGCGGACCTTGAGATTCGCAGCCCGATTCGTAACCACTATGCTACCAGAGCTCCAGCTACATGGTAGACAAGTTCAATTTGTTCATATACACAGAGTTACCTACATGGCAGATCAGTCCAACATATCCATGTACAGAGAGCTAGCTACAAAGCAGACTAGCCCAAAATGACCACATACAGTGTACTAGCTACATGGCAGATGAGTCCAACATGTACATATACGGAGAGTTAGTTACAAGGCAGATGAGTCCCATAACTACATATACAGAGAGCTATCTTCATGGCAGATCAATGCAACATATCCATGTACAGAAAGCTAGCTACATGGCAGACGAATCCAGTATGTCCAAATTCAGAGAGCTAGCTACATGTCAGAGTAGTGCACCATTTCTATATACAGAGTTCTAGCTACATGACAGATGAGTACAACGTGTCCATATACTGAGATTTAGCAACATGGCAGAGTAGTGCAGCATGTCCATATACAGAGGACTAGCTACATGGCAGATGAGTCCAACATGTCCATACACTGAGAGTTAGCTACATGGCAGAT
>NW_006409004.1:229494-237902 GCF_000296735.1 Chrysochloris asiatica | reverse complement strand
AGAGGACTAGCTACATGGCAGATGAGTCCAACATGTCCATACACTGAGAGTTAGCTACATGGCAGATGAGTCCAACATGTGTATATATAGAGGACTAGCTGCAAGGCAGATGAGTTCAACATGTTCATAAAGTGAGAGCTGGCTACATGGCTGATGAGTCCAACATGTCCATATTCAGAGAGCTAGCTACATGGCATACAATCCAATATGTTCATATACAAAGAGCTACCTATATGGCAGATCAGTCCAACATATCCAGGCACAGAGAGCAATGTACATGGCAGATGATTACATAATTTCCATATAGAGACACCTAGCTACATTGCAGAGTAGTCCAACATTTTCATATACAGAGTTCTAGCTACATGGAAGATGAGTCCAAAATGTCCATATACTGAGAGTTAGCTACATGGTAGGTGAGTCAATCATGTGTATATTTAAAAGGCTAGCTACATAAGGGGCTAGCTACAAGGCAGATGAGTTCAACATGTTCATACAGAGAGAGCTGTCTAAATAGCAGATGAGTCCAACGTGGCCATATACTGAGAGGTAGCTACATGACAGAGTAGTCCAACATATCCATATACAGAATACTAGCTGCATGGCAGATGAGTCCAACATGTCCATATACTGAGAGTTAACTACATGTCAGATGAGTCCAACACATGTGTATATAGAGGACTAGCTAAAATTCAGTTTAGTTCAACATGTGTATCTTTAGAGGGCTAGTTACATGGCAGATTACTTCAACAAGTTCATGCAGAGAGAGCTGACTACAAGGCTGACAAGTCCAAAATGTCCATATACAAAGTGATAGCGACATAGCAGACAAATCCAATATGTTCGTATACAGAGAGCTCCCTGCATAGAGTTCAGTCGAACATTTCCATGCACAGAGAGCTAGCTACATGGCATAAGAGTCCAAAATGTCCATATATAGGGAGCAATGTATATGGCAGAGTAGTGCAACTTTCCATATCCAGAGTTCTGGCTACATGGCAGTTGAGTCCAACATGAATTTATACAGAGTACTAGCTACATGGCAGATGAGTCCAATGTGATCATATACTGAGAGTTTGCTAAATGCAATTGAATCCAACATGTGTATATTTAGAGGGCTAGCTACAAGCAGATGAGTACAACATGTTCATACAGAGAGAGCTGGCTACATAGCTCATAAGTCTAACATATCCATATAAAGAGATCTAGCTCCATGGCAGAGTAGTCAAAAATGTCTATATACAGTGTACTAGCTACATGACAGATGATTCCAACATGTCGATGTAATGACAGTTGGCTACATGTCAGATGAGTCCATCATGTGTATATTTAGAGGGCTAGCTACAAGCAGATGAGTACAACATGTTCATACAGAGAGAGCTGGCTACATAGCTCATAAGTCTAACATATCCATATAAAGAGATCTAGCTCCATGGCAGAGTAGTCAAAAATGTCTATATACAGTGTACTAGCTACATGACAGATGATTCCAACATGTCGATGTAATGACAGTTGGCTACATGTCAGATGAGTCCATCATGTGTATATTTAGAGGGCTAGCTACAAGGTGGATGAGTTCAACATGTTCATACAAAGAGAGCTGGGTACATAGCAGATGAGTCCAATGTGTCAATATAATGAGAAATACCTACATGGTATTTCTCATGTAAAATTTCCTCATGTAAAATTTCCATATTTAGAGTTCTAGATACATGGCAGTTGAGTTCAACGTGTCCGTATAGTGAGAGCTACCTACATGGCAGAGTATTCCAACACGACCATATACAGAGTACCAACTACATGACAGATGAGTCCAACATGTCCTCATACTGATAGTTACCTACATGGCAGATGATTCAAACACATCCAGATACTGAGAGTTTGCTACATGGCAGATGAATCCAACATGTGTTTATTTACAGGGATAGCTACAAGTCAAGTGATTACAACATGTTCATACAGAGAGAGCTGGCTACTTTGCTCATGAGTCCAACATGTCCATATAAATAGAGTTAGCTATATGGCAGAGTATTCCAACATGACCATATACAGAGTTCTAGCTACATGGCAGATGACTCCAACATGTCCTTATACTGAGAGTTCGCTACATGGCAGATGAGTCCAACATGTGTATGTTTAGAGGGCTAGCAACAAGGCAGATGAGTTCAACATGTTCATACAGAAAGAGCTGGCTACACGGCTCATGATTCCAACATGTCCATATACAGAGAGCTAGCTACACGGCAGAGTAGTCCAACATGTACATATACAGATTACTAGCTACAAGGCAAATAATTCCAACATGTCCATATACTGCAAGTTAGCTACATGGCAGATGAATCCAACTTATTTATGTATAGAGGAGTGGCTACAAGGCAAATGAGTCCAACATGTTCATACAGAGAGAGCTGGTTACATGGCCGATGAGTCCAACGTGTCAATATAATGAGAACTAGCTACATGGCAGAGTAGTGCAACATTTCCATATTCAGAGTTCTAGCTACATGGCAGATGAGTCCAACATGTCCATATACTGAGAGCTAGCTTCATGGCAGATGAGTCCAACATGTCCATATACTGAGAGCTAGCTTCATGGCAGAGTATTCCAACCTGACCATACACAGAGTGCTAACTACATGATAGATGAGTCCTACATGTCCTCATACTCATAGTTACCTACATGGCAGATGATTCCAACACGTCCATATACTGAGAGTTTGCAACATGGCAGATGAGTGCAACATGTGTATATTTACAGGGCTAGCTACTAGGCAAGTGAGTTAAAAATGTTCATACAGAGACAGCTCGCTACTTGGCTCATGAGTCCAACATGTCCATATACATTGAGCTAACTAAATGGCAGTGTAGTGCAACATTTCCATATTCGGAGTTCTAGTCAACATGGCAGAATAGTCCAATATGTCCATATATAGAGTTCTAGCCACATGGCAGATGAGTCCAACCTGTCCATATACTGAGAGCTAGCAACATGGCAGAGTAGGTCAACATAGTCATATACAGAGTACTCACTACATGGCAAATGACTACAACATGTCAGTATACTGAGAGTTAGCTAAATGTCAGATGAGTTATCATGTTTATATAAAGAGGGCTAGCTACAAGGTAGATAATTCCAACAAGTTCATACAGAGAGAGCTGGCTACATGGCTAAGAATTCCTACATGTCAATATACAGAGAGCTAGCTATATGGCAGAGTAGTCCAACATTTCCATATACGGAGTACTAGCTACATGGTAGATGAGTCCAACATGTGTATGTATAGTGGAGTAGCTACAAGGCAGATGAGTCCAACATGTTCATACAGATAAAGCTGGCTACATGGCTGAAGATTCCAACACGTCCATATACTGAGAATTATCTTCATGGCACACAAGTACAGTATGGTCATATACAGAGAGCTACTTACATGGCAGATCAGTCCAACATATCCATGTACAGAGAGCTAGCAACATGAAGATGAGTCCAAAATGTCCATATACAGAGAGCTAGCTACATGTCAAAATAGTGCAACATATCCATATACAGAGTTGTAACTACATGGCAGATGAGTCCAAAGTGTACACATACTGAGAGCTAGCTACATGGCCGAGTAGTCCAATATGTCCATATACTGAGAGTTAGCTACAAGACAGATGAGTCAAACATGTTCCTACAGAGAGAGCTGGCTACATGACTGATGAGTCCAACATGTCCTTATAAAGAGAGCTAGCAACATGGCAGACAAGTCCAATATATTCATATACAAAGAGCTATCTATAAGGCAGATTAGTCCATCATATTCATGCACAGAGAGCTAACTACATGGCCGACGAGTGCAAAATGTCCATATACAGAGAGCTAGTTACATAGAAGAGTAGTGGAACATATCCATACACAGAGTACTAGCTGCATGGCAGATGAGTCCAACATGTTCATATCTGAGAGTTAGCTACAATGCAGATGAGTCCAACATATATATAATAGAGGGCTAGTTACAAGGCAGATGAGTTCAACATGTTCATACAGAGAGAGCAGGCTACATAACAGATAAGTCCAACGTGTCCATATACTGAGAGCTAGCGATATGTCAGAGTAGTGCAGCATGTCCTTATACAGAGTACTAGCTACATTCCAGATGAGTCCAACATGTCCAATTACTGAGAATTAGCTATATAGCAGATGAGCTCAACATGGGTATATATAGAGGACTAGCTACAAGGCAGATGAGTCCAAAATGTTCATACAGAGATTGATGGCTACATGGCTGATGAGTTCAACCTGTCCATATACAGAGAGTTAGCTCCATAGCAGACAAGTCCAATATGTTCATATACAGAGAGCAATGTACTTAGGAGATCAGTCGAACATATCCATGCACAGAGAGCTAGCTACATGGCAGACAAGTCCATGTTTCCATATACTGAGAGCGAGTTACATGGCAGAGTAGTCCAACATGACCATATACTACGTGCTCGCTACATGCCAGAGTAGACCAACATGACCATATACAGAGTACTAGCTTCATGGCAGATGAGTCCAACGGGTCCATATACTGAAAGATAGCTACATGGCAGAGTACTCCAACATGTCCATATACAGAGTACTAGCTACATTCCAGATGAGTCCAACATGTCAAAATACTGAGAGTTAGCTATATGGCCGATGTGTCCAACATGTGTATATATAGAGGACTAGCTACAAGGCAGATGAGTCCAAAATGTTCATACAGAGATTGCTGGCTACATGGCTGAGTACAACATGTCCATATACAAAGAGTTAGCTCCATAGCAGACAAGTCCAATAAGTTCATATACAGAGAGCTATGTACTGAGGAGATCAGTCGAACATATCCATGCAGAGAGATCTAGCTACATGGCAGACAAAGCCATCATTTCCATACACTGAGAGCGAGCTACACGGCAGAATATTCCAACATGACCATATACTTAGTGCTAGCTACATGCCAGAGTATTCCACCATAATCATATACAGAGTATTAGCTACATGACATATGAGTCTAACATGTCCTTATACTGAGAGTTAGATACATGGCGGTTGAGTCCAACATGTCCATATACTGAGAGTTTGCTACATGGTAGATGAGTCCAACATGTGTATATTTAGAGGACTAGCTACAAGGCAAGTGAGTTCAACATATTTATAAAGAGAGAGCTGGCTATATGACTGATGAGTAGAACATGTCCATATACATAGAGTTAACTACATGGCAGAGTAATGCAACATCTCCATAATCAGAGTTCTAGCTGCATGGCAAATGAGTACAACATGTCCATATACTGAGAGTTAGCTACATAGCAGAGTAGTCCAATATGTCCTTATACAGAGTTCTAGCCACATGACAGATGAGTCCAACCAGTCCATATACTGAGAGCTAGCAACATGGCAGAGTAGGTCAACATGTCCATATACAGAGTACTCGTACATGGCAGATGAGTCCAACATATCCATATACTGAGAGTTAGCTAAAGGTCAGATGAGTTCAACATTGTTATATATAGAGGACTAGCTACAAGGCAGATGAGTCCAACAAGTTCATAAGGAGAGAGCTGGCTATATGGATGATGAGTCCAATATGTCCATATACAAAGAGCTAGCTAGCTACAAGGCAGACGAGTCCAATATGTTGATATACAGAGATCTAACTACATTGTATACCAGTCCAACATATCCATGCACAGAGAGCTAGCTACATGGCAGACTAGTCCAAAATATCCATATACAGAGATTTAGCTATATGGCAGAGTAGTGCACCATTTCCATATGCAGAGTTGTAGCTACATGGCAGATGAGTCCAACGTGTTCATATACTGAGAGCTAGCTACATGGCAGAGAAGTCCAATATGTTCATAAACAGAGAGCTCCCTACATAGCAGATCAGTGAAACATTTCCATGAACAGAGAGATAGCTACATGACATAAGAGTCCAAAATGTCCATCTACAGAGAGTTAGTTACATGGCAGAGTAGTGCAACTTTCCATATCCAGTGTTCTAGCTACAAGGCAGATAAGTCCAACATGACCATATACAGAATACTAGCTACATGGCAGATGAGTCCATCATGTGTATATTTAGAGGGCTAGCTACAAGGCAGATGGGTTCAACAAGTTTATACAGAGAGAGCTGGTTACATGGCAGATGAGTCCAACTTGTCCATATACTGAGAACTAGCTACATGGCAGAGTAGTCCAACATTTCCATATACAGGGTACAAGCTCCACGGCAGATGAGTCCAACATGTTCATACACAGAGAGCTGGCTACATGGCTGATGAGTCCAACATGTCCATATACAAAGAGCTAGCTACATGGCAGAAAAGTCCTACATGTTCATATAGAGAGAACTACCTACATGGCAGTACAGTCCAACATATGCATGCACAGAGAGCTGGCTAAATGGCAGATGAGTCTAAAATGTCCATATACAGAGTTCTAGCTACATGGAAGATGAGTTCATCGTGTCCATATACTGAGATCAAGCTACATGGCAGAGTAGTCTAACATGTCCATATACAAAGTAGTAACTACATGGCAGATGACTCCAACATGTCCATATATTGAAAGGTAGCTACATGGCAGATAAGTCCAACATGTGAATATATTGAGGACTAGATTAAAAACAGAAGAGTCCAGCATATTCATACACAGAGAGTTGGCTACATGGCTGATGAGTCCAACATGTCCATATACATAGAGCTAGCTAAATTGCAGACAAGTCCAATATGTTCATATACAGAGAGCTACCTACCTGGCAGATCAGTCCAACATATCCATGCAGAGAGATCTTCCTGCATGACAGACGAGTCCAAAATGTACATATACAGAGTGCTAGCTACATGGCAGAGTAGTGCAACATTTCCATATACAGAGTTCTAGCTACATGACAGATGAGTCCAAAATGTCCATATACAGAGGGCTAGCTACATGTCAGAGTAGTGCAACATTGCCATATGCACAGTTTTAGCTACATGGCACATGAGTCCAATGTGTCCATATAATGAGAGCCAGATACATGGCAGAGTAGTCCAACATGTCCATATACAGAGTATTAGCTAAATGGCAGATGAATCCAACATGTCCAAATACTGAGAATTAAATACATGGCAGATGAATCCAACATGTGTATATTTAGAGGGCTCACTACAAGGCAGATGAATGAACATGTTCATACACAGACAGTTGGCTGCATGGCTGATGAGTCCAACATGTCCATATATTGAGAGCTAGCTACATGACAAACAAGTACAATATGTTCATGTACAGAGAGCTGCCTACATGACAGATCATTCCAACATATCCATGCACAGAGAGCTACTTACATGACAGATGAGTCCAAAATGTCCATATAAAGAGAGGTAACTGCATGACAGAGTACTGCAACATTTCCATATACAGATTTCTAGCTACATGGCAGATGAATCCATCGTGTCCATATACTGAGAGCTTGCTACATGGCAGAGTAGTCCAACATGTTCATATACAGAGTACTAGTTACATGGCAGATTAGTCCAACAAGTCCATCTACTGAGAGTGAGGTACATGGCAGATGAGTCCAACATGTGTATATATAGAGGACTAGCCACAAGGCAGTTGAGTCCATCATGTTCATACAGAAAGAGCTGGGTGCCTGGCTGATGAGTCAAACATGCTCATATACTCAGAGACAGCTACATGGCAGAGTTGTCCAACATGTCCATATAGAGAGTACTAGCTACATGGCAGATGAGTCCAACAGGTTCATATACTGAGAATTAGCTACATGCCAGATGAATCCAACATGTGTATATTTAGAGGGCTAGCTACAACGCATATGAGTCCAACACGTTCATACACAGAGAGCTGGCTACATGGTTGATGAGTCCAACATGTGTATATTTAGAAGAGTAGCTACAAGGCAGATGAGTCCAACATGTTCATATGGAGAGAGCTGGCTACATGGCTGATGAGTCCAACATGTTCATATGGAGAGAGCTGGCTACATGGTTGATGAGTCCAACATGTTCATATGGAGAGAGCTGGCTACATGGTTGATGAGTCCAACATGTTCATATGGAGAGAGCTGGCTACATGGCTGATGAGTCCAACATGTCCTTATACAGAGTGTCAGCTACATGGCAGACAAGTCCAATAGGTTCGTATTCAGAGAGCTACCTACATGCCAGATCAGTCCAACATTTCCATGTACAGAGAGTTAGCTACATGGCAGATGAGTCCAAAATGTCCATATACAGAGAGCTAGCTACATGGCAGTGTAGTGCAACATTTCCATATAAACAGTTCTAGCTACATGGCAGATGAGTCCAACGTTGCTTGGGGTCCTGAGTCGGGGTCCTGCCTCAACAAAGGATCACCTCGGCAAACGCAGGGTTTAACGGAAGTGAGATGTCTA
>NW_006409004.1:224002-228818 GCF_000296735.1 Chrysochloris asiatica | reverse complement strand
TCTTACTTTTACATTCTTTTAATCCTATTCCAGTTTCTATATCTAGATATAACAATGTTCATTACTATTATATTTCCAATATACCCTCGGGGGGAAAAGGAGTAATTAAATCATATTGATCAAACCTGAGAGCAGTTTGGAGGAGCAGTCACCATTGTTCTAATTCATATGATCAGTCCAAGCAGCTTTTCTCATGAAACATATGAGGAAGTTTTACTAGCTAAATCAAATATCTAAGGTGACAATTTACAGTTTATTCCTTCATATTCAAATTATTTAATAATAAGCAACAGGGGATTATATGTAGTGCATAAAACTACCACATATAATAGGATTCCCCCAAAAAGTATTACAATTGCAATAGTTATGCCCAGAGGTGGTTTGGGGGTACATAAAATTAACACATACAGCAAGATGCCATGAAAAACATAATGAGCATAACAAACATACACAGGGGTGTTTCCTGGGGGTAACTACTAGTTTCAGTGTGATTATTGTACATAGACATTAACAGCTCATGCATTTGTTTAACTGAATAATTGGTTAGAAAACAATTGTTACATATTCTCTGCGTTGCTACATCCTGTTTTTCTGTACTTTTATTTCTCATAGTCTCATGCATAACTCTCGTTACTGGGGCAGTGACATTTACAAGAGAGCCATTGATCAGAACGTTGTGCGTATTATTACTGAAAACAATCACTTTCCCAGAAGCTACAATTACTGGAGTTAAGAGCATAAAGAACAAGTACAGAATGCACAAAAATATAATTAAAGAAAATTGCACAGAGGTGGCCAAACAATGAGTTCACCAAAGCCTATGAACCCGGGACTTCAGGGAGTTACTTCCCTGGCACTCGGGGTCCATGACCCGTAAGCCTGAGGAGGGCTCAAAGACTGGATTTTTGTCCATGATATCTTTGTGCCTCAACTTCTCAGTGCTGATTACGTATGCTGCAGCCGCCAGCACAACGTGTCCATATAGATAGAGCTAGCAACATGGGAGAGTAGTGCAACATGTCCTTATACAGAGTTCTAGCTACATGGCAGATGAATCCAACGTGTGCTTATACTGAGAGCTCGCTACCTAGCATATGAGTTCAACATGTGTCTATTTAAAGGGCTAGCTACAAGGTATATGAGTCCAACATGTTCATTAACAGAGAGCTGGCTACATGGCAGATGAATCTAACATGTCCATATACTGAGAGTCAGCTACATGGCAGACGGATCCAACTTGTGTATATTTAGATGGCCAGCCACATAGCAGAGAAATCCAATATCTTCATATACAGAGAGCTACCTACATAGCAGATCAGTCGAACATAATCATGTACAGAGAACTAGCAACATGGCAGATGAGTCCAAAATGTCCATATTCAGAGAGCTAGCTATATGGCAGAGTAGTGAAACATTTCCATTTAGAGAGTTCTAGCTACACTGCAGATGAGTACAATGTGTCCGTATACAGTGAGCTAGCTACATGGCAGACTAGTGTAACATTTCCATATACAGCATTCTAGCTACATGGAAGATGAGTCCAACGAGTGCATATACTGAGAGGTAGCTAAATGGCAAAGTACTCCAACATGTTCATATACAGAATACTAGCTACATGGCAGATGAGTCCAACATATACTTATACGGAGAGATAGCTACAAGGCAGATGAGTCCCATATCTTCATATACAGAGAGCTACCTACATGGAAGATCAGTTTAACATATCCATGTACAGAGAGCTAAATACAAGGCAGACAAATCCATTATGTCCAAATTCAGAGAGCTAGCTGCATGGCAGAGTAGTCCAACATTTCCATATACATAGTTCTAGTTACATGGTAGATGAGTCCAACATGTCCATATACTGAGAGTTAGCTATATGGCAGATGAGTCATGTGTATATATATGAGTCCAACATGTGTATATTTACAAGGCAGATGAGTTCAACATGTTCATACAGTGAAAACTGGCTACATGGCTGATGAGTCCAACATGTCCATATACAGAGAGCTAGCTAAATGGCAGACAAGTCCAATATATTCACATACAGAGAGCTACCCATATGGCAGATCAATCCATCATATCCAGGCACAGAGAGCAAGCTACATGGCAGATGAGACAAAAATTTCCATAAAGAGAGACCTAGCTACATGGCAGAGTAGTCCAACATTTACATATACAGAGTTCTAGCTACATGGCAAATGACTCCAACATGTCCATATACTGAGAATTAGCTGCATGCCAGATGAGTCCAACATGTGTAAATATAGAGGACTAGCTACAAGGAAGATGAGTACAATATGTTCATACAGAGAGACCTGGCTACATGGCTGATGTGTCCAACATGTCTATATATAGATGACTAGCTACAAAGCAGATTAGTCCAACATGTTCATACAGAGAGACATGGCTGCATGGTTAATCAGTCCAACATGTTCATATACAGAGAGCTAGCTACATGGTAGACAAGTCCAATAAGTTCGTATGCAGAGAGCTAGCTACATGGTAAATCTGTCCAACATATCCATTCACAGAGAACTAGCTACTTGGAAGAGTAGTGCAACATTTCCATATACAGTGTTATAGCTAAATGGCAGAAGAGTCCAAAGTGTTCATATAATGAGAGCTAGATACTTGGCAGAGTAGTCCAACATGTCCATATACAGAGTACTAGCTACATGGCAGATGAATCCAACATGCCTCTCTACTGAGAGTTAGCTACATAGTAGATGAGTCCAACATGGGTATATTGAAAGAGCTCGTAACAAGGCAGATGAATCCAACATATTCATACATAGACAGCTAGCTACATGAGTACAAGTCCATACACTGAGAGAGAGCTACATGGCAGACAAGTCCAGTATGTTCATTTAAAGAAGCTACCTACATGGCAGATCAGTCCAACATATCCAAGGACAGAGAGCTACCTATATGGCAGATGAGACCAATATGTCCATATACACAGAACTAGCAACACGGCAGAGCAGTGCCACATTTCTTCATACAGAGTTCGAGCTCCATGGCTGATGAGTCCAACGTGTTCATATACTGAGAGCTAGCTACATGGCAGAGAATTACAACATGTTCACATACAAAGTATTAGCTACATGGCAGATGAGTCCAACATGTGTATATATAGAGGACTAGCTGCAAAGCAGATGAGTCCAACATGTTCATGCAGAGAGAGCTGGCTACATGACTAATGAGTCCAACATACCCATATACAGAGATCTAGCTATATGACAGACAAGCCTGACATGTTCATATACAGAGAGTTACGTATATGGCAGATCAGACCAACATATCCATGTACAGAGAGCTAGCTAAAATGCAGACGAATCCAAAATGTCTATTTTCAGAGACCTAGTGACATGGTATAGTAGTGCAACATTTCCACATACAGAGTTCTAGCTACATGGCAGATGAGTCCAACATGTCCATATACTGAGAGCTAGATTCAGGGCATAGAAGTCCAACATGTCCATACACAGCATACTAGCTACATGGCAGATGAGTCCACTATGTCCATATACTGAGATAAAGCTACATGGTAGATAAGTCCAACATGTGTAAATATAGAGGAATAGCTACAAGGCAGATGAGTCCAACATATCCATATACAGAGATCTAGCTATATGACAAACAAGTCCAACATGTTCATATAGAGAGAGCTAACTACATGGCGATCAATCCAACATATCCATGCACAGAGAGCTAACTACACGGCAGATGAGTTTAATAGGTCCATATACACCTAGCTTGCAACACGGCAGAGTAGTGCCACATTTCCATATAGAGTTCTAGCTCCATGGCAGATGAATGCAAGCTGTCCATATACTGAGAGCTAGCTACATGGCAGAAAAGTTCAACATGTCCATATACAGAATACTAGCTACATGGCAGATGAGTCAACACGTCCATATATTGAGATTTAGCTACATGGCATATGAGTCAAACATTTGTATATATATATAGGACTAGCTGCGAGGCAGAAGCGTCCAACATGTTCATAGACAGAGAGCTGGCTCCATATATGAAGAGTCCTACATTTCCATATACAGAGAGCTAGCTACATGACAGACAAGACCAATATATACATATACAAGAGCTACCTCCCTGGCAGATCAGTCCAACATATCCATGCACAAAGAGCTAGCTACATGGCAGACGAATCCAAAATGTCCATATACAGAGAGCCAGCTGCATGGCAGAGTAGTGCAAACTTTCCATATACAGAGTTCTACCTACATTGCAGACGAGTCCAAAATGTCCATATAGAGAGACTAGCTGCATAGAAGAATAGTTCAACATTTCCATATACAGAGTTCTAGCTACATGGCAGATGAGTCCAATGTGTCCATATACTGAGAACTAGCTATATGGCAGAGAATTCCAACATGTCCATATCCACGTTATTAGCTACATGGCAGATGAGTCTGACATGTCCATTTATTGAGATTTAACTACATGGCAGATGAGTCGAAATGTGTATATATAGAGGATAAGCTGCCAGGAAGAGAAGTCCATCATGTTCATGCAGAGAGACCTGGCTACATGGCTGATGAGTCCAACATATCCATATATAGAGATCTAGCTACATGACAGACAAGTCCAATATGTTCACATACAGAGAGATATCTACATGTCAGATCATGCCATCAAACATATGGCAGAGAAAGACGACATGTCCATTTACAGAGTACTAGCTATATGGAAGATGAGTCCAATATGTTCATATACAGAGAGCTACCTACATGGCAGATCAGTCCAACATATCCATGCACAGAGAGCTAGCTACAAGGCAGATGAGACCAAT
>NW_006409004.1:221460-223152 GCF_000296735.1 Chrysochloris asiatica | reverse complement strand
TGGCAGATGAGTCCAACGTGTCCATATACTGAGAGCTAGCTACATGGCATAGAAGTTCAACATGTCCATATACAGAATACTAGCTACATGGCGGATGAGTCCAACATGTTCATATACAGAGATCGAGATACATGTCACACAGTCCAAATTGTTCATATACAGAGAGCTACCTACATGGCAGATCAGTCCAATATATCCTTGCACAGAGAGCTAGCTACATGACAGACGAGTCCCATATGTCCATATACACAGAGATAGCAATACCGCAGTGAAGTGCCACATTTCCATGTACAGAGTTTTAGCTCCATGGCAGATGAGTCCACCCTGTCCTTATACAGAGTTCCAGATACGTGGCAGATGAGTCCAACATGTCCTTATACTGAAAGTTAACTACATGGCAGATGAGTCCAACATGAGTATATATAGAGGACTAGATACAAGGCAGATGCATCAATATGTTCATACACAGAGAGCTGGCTACATTTCTAAGGAGTCCATCATTTCCATATACAGAGAGCTAGCTACATGGCAGACAAGTCCCATATGTTTATATAGAGAGAGCTACCTATATGGCAGATCAGTCCAACATATCCTTGTACAGAGAGCTAGCTACATGGCAGCTGAGTCCAAAATGTCCATACACAGAGACTAGATACATGGAAGAGTAGTGCAACATTTCCATATACAGAGATCTAGCTACATGGCAGATGAGCTCTACATGTCCATATACTGAGAGCTAGCTCCATGGCATAGAAGTCCAACATGTCTATATACAGAGTAATAGCTACATGGCAGATGAGTCCAACATGTCCATATGCTGATATTTAGCTACATGGCAGATGAGTCCCAACATGTGTATATATAAAGGAAAAGCTACAAGGCAGATGATTCCAACATGTTTATGTAGAGTGAGCTCTCAACATGGCTGATGAGACCAACATATCCATATACAGAGTTCTAGCTACATGCCACACAATTCCAACATGTTCAAATAAAGAGAGCTGCCTACATCACAGATCGGTCCAACATGTCCATGCACAGAGAGCTAGCTACATGGCAGACGAGTCCAATATGTCCATATACAGAGACTAGATACATGGATGTGTAGTTCAACATTTCCATATACAGAGATTTAGCTACATGGCAGATGAGTTCAACGTGTCCATATGCTGAGAGATAGGTACATGGCATAGAAATCCAACATGTCCATATACAGAGTACTAGCTAGATGGCAGATGACTCCAACATGTCCATATACTGAGATTTAGCTCCATGACAGATGAGTCCCAACAAGTGTATATATAAAGGAAAAGCTACAAGGCAGATGATTCCAACATGTTCATGTAGAGAGAGCTTGCTACATTGCTGATCGTTCCAACATATCCTTTTACATAGATATAGCTACATTACAGACAAGTCCAACATGTTCATTTACAGAGCGCTACCTACAATGCAGATCAGTCTAACAAATCTATGCACAAAGAATTAGCTACATGACAGACGAGACTAATATGTCCTTATACACAGAGCTAGCAACACGGAAGAGTAGTGCCACATTTCCATATACAGAGTTCAAGCTCCATGGCATATGACTCCAACGTGTGCATGTACTGAGAACTAGCTACATGGCAGAGTAGTCCAACATGTCCATATACAGAGTACTAGCTTTATGGAAGATGAGTCCAACATGTC
>NW_006409004.1:216392-220283 GCF_000296735.1 Chrysochloris asiatica | reverse complement strand
ATACAGAATTTTAGCTCCATGGCAGATGAGTCCAACGTGTCCATATACAGAGTTCCATCTACATGGCTGATGAGTCCAACATGTCCATATACTGAGAGTTAGCTACATGGTAGATGAGTCCAACTTGTGTATATATAGAGGACTAGTTTCAAAGCAGTTGTGTCCAACCTGTTCATACACAGAGAGCTGGCTACATGTCTAAGGAGTCCAACATTGCTGTATACAGAGAGCTAGAAACATGGCAGACAAGTCCAATATGTTCATATAAAGAGAGCTTCCTACATGGCAAATCAGTCCAACATATCCATGCACAGAGAGCTGGCTACATGGCAGCCGAGTCAAAACTGTCCATATTCAGAGACTAGATACATGTAAGAGTAGTGTCACATTTCCATATACAGAGATCTAGCTACATGGCAGATGAGTCCAACATGTCATATACTGAGTACTAGTGTCATGGCATAGAAGCCCAACATGTCCATATACAGAGTACTAGCTACATGGCAGATGACTCCAACATGTCCATATACTGAGATTTAGCTACATGGCAGATGAGTCCAACATGTGTGTATTTAGAGGACTAGGTACAACGAAGATGAGTCCAAATTGTTTATGCAGAGTGAGCTCTCAACATGGCTGATGAGTTCAACATACCCATATACAGAGATCTAGCTTCATGCCACACAATTCCAACATGTTCATATACACAGAGCTACCAACATGGCAGATCACTCCAACATGTCCATATACAGACAGCTAGCTATATGGCAGACGAGTCCAATATGTCAATATACACAGAAATTGCAACACGGCAGAGTAGTGCCACATTTCCAAATACAGAATTTTAGCTCCATGGCAGATGAGTCCAAAGTGTCCATATAGTGAAAGCTGGCTACATGGCAGAGGAGTCCAACTTGTCAATATACAGTTACTAACTAGATGGCAGATGACTCCAACATGTCCATATACTGAGATTTACCTACAAGGCAGATGAGTCCACCTTGTTCATGCAGAGAGAGCTGGATACATGGCAGATGGGTACAACATATCCATATACAGAAATGTAGCTACATGGCAGACGAGTTCAACATGTTCATATACAGAGAGCTACCTATGTTGCAGATCAGTCCAACATATCCATGCACAGAGAGCTAGCTACATGGCAGCTGGGTCAAAAATGTCCATATACAGAGACTAGCTACCTGCAAGAGTAGTGCAACATTTCCATATTCAGAGATATAGCTACATGGCAGATAAATCCAACGTGTCAATATACTGAGAGATAGCTACATGGCAGAGAAGTCCAACATGTCCATATAAAAGGTACTAGCTACATGGCAGATGAGGCCAACATGTCCATATACTGAGATTTAGTTACATGGCAGATGAACCAATATGTGTGTATTTAGAGGACTAGCTACAAGGCAGATGAGTCCAACTTGTTCATGCCGAGAGAGTCCAATGTGTCCACATAGTGAAATGTAGAGCTAGCTACATACACACAATTCTATCTACATGGCAGATGAGTCCAATGTGTCCATGTACTGTGAGCTAGCTACATGGAACAGTAGTACAACATGTCCATAGAGAGAGAGCTAGATACATGGCAGAGTAGTGCAATATTTCCATATACAGAGTTCTAGCTACATGGCAGAGGAGTCCAACATGTCCATATACTGAGAACTAGCTTCATGACAATCAAGTCCAATATGTTCATATACCTAGAGCTACCTACATAGCAGAAGAGTCCAACATATCTATGTACAGAGAGGTAGCTATATGGCAGATCAGTCCAATATGTCCATATACAGAGATGTAGCTACATGGCAGAGTAGTGCAACATTTCCATATACAGATTTCTAGCTATTAGACAGATGAGTCCAACGTGACCATATACAGAGAGGTAACTGCATTGCAGAATAGTGCAGCATTTCCACATACAGAGCTCTAGACACATGGCAGATTAGTCCAACATGACCATATAATAAGAACTTGCTACATGGCAGAGTACTCCAAAAAACCCATCTACAGAGTACTAGCTACATGGCAGATCAGTCCAACATGTCCATATATTGAGAGTTAGCTACATGGCAGAATAGTGCAACATTGCCACATACAAAGTTCTAGCTACATGGCAGATGAGTCCAACATGTCCACATTCAGAGAGCAAGCTATATGGCAAAGTAGTGCAACATTTCCATATAGGGAGTTCTAGCTATATGACAGATGATTCCAACGTGTCCATATAGAGAGAGCTTGCTACATGGCAGAGTAGTGCAACATTTCCATAATCAGAGTTCTAGCTACATGATAAATGAGTCCAATGTGTCACTATACAGAGAGCTAGCTACATGGCAGAGTAGTGCAACATTTCCATATACATCTTACTAGCTAAAAGGCACATTAATCCAACATGTCTATATACTGAAAGTTAGATACATGGCAGATGAGTCTAACATGTGTATATTTAGAGGGTAGCTGTAAGGCTGGTGAGTCCAAAACGTTCATTCACAGAGAGATGGCTACAAGGCAGATGAGTCCAGCATGTGTATATTTAGAGAGCTTCCCACATGTCAGAGAAGTCCAATATTTGCATGTACTGAGAGTTACCTACATAGCAGATCAGTCTAACATATCCATGTACAGAGATATAGCTACATGGCAGATGAGTCCAAAATGTCCATATAGAGAGAGGTAGCTACATGTCAGTGTATGGCAACATTTCCATATACAGAGTATTAGCTACATGGCAGATGAGCCCAAGATTTCCATATACTGAGTGTTAGCTACAAGACAGACAAGTCCAATATGTTCATATACAGAGAGCTAATCAAATGGCAGATCAGTCCAACATATCCATTTACAGAAAGCTAGCTACATGGCAGATGACTCCAAAATTTCCATATAACGAGAGCTAGTTATGTGTCAGAGTATTGCAACATTTCCATATACAGAGTATTAGCTATATGGCAGATGAGTCAAACATGCCCATATACAGAGAGCTAGCTACATGGCAGACGAGACCAAAATGTCCATATACAGAGAGCTAACTACATGGCAGAGTAGTGCAAATTTTCCTTAGCCAGATTTCTAGCTACATGGCAGATGAGTCCAACTTGTCCATATACTGAAAGCTAGGTACATAGAATAGTAGAACAACATGTCCACATACAGAGTACTAGATATATGGCAGATGAGTCCAACATGTGAACATACTAAGAGTTAACTAAGGGGCAGATGAGTCCAACATGTGTATATACAGAGGAATAGCTTCAAGGCAGAGAAGTCAAACATGTTCATACTCAGAGAGATGGCGACATGGCTGATGAGTCCAACATGTCCATATACAGAGAGCTAGCTCTATGGCAGACAAGTCCAGTATGTTGATATACAGAAAACTACCTACCTGACAGATTAGTGCAACATATCCAGATAGAGAGCAAGCTACATGGCAGAGCAGTCCAAAATGTCCATATACAGCGGTAGCTACCTGGCAGAGTACTTCCACCTGTCCATAGAGTTCTAGCTACATAGCAGATCAGTCCACCGTATCCACATACTGAGAATGAGCTACATGGTAGATGAATCCAACATGTGTATGTTTAGAGGGCTAGCTATGCAGCAGATGAGTCCAAATTGTTCATAAACAGTTTGCTACATGTCAGATATGTCCAATGTGTCCATATACTGAGAGCTAGCTACATGGCAGAGTAATCCAACATGTCAATATAAAGAATTCTAACTACATGGCAGATGAGTCCAACATGTCCATATACTGACAGTTAGATACATGGCAAATTAATCCAACATGTGTATATTTAGAGGGCTTGATACAAGGCAGATGAATCCAACATGGTCATACACAGACAGCTGTCTACATGGCTGATGAGT
>NW_006409004.1:213868-215320 GCF_000296735.1 Chrysochloris asiatica | reverse complement strand
TACAGAGTTCAAGATACATGGCAGTTAAGTCCAACATGTCCATGTAATGAGAGTTTGCTACATGGAAGAGTAGTCCAGCATGTCCATATACAGAGTAGTAGCTACATGGCAGATGAGTCCAACATGTGCATATACTGACAGTTAGATATATGGCGAATGAATCCAACATGTGTATATTTAGAGGGCTTGATACAAGGCAGATGAATCCATCATGGTCATACACAGACATCTGTCTACATGGCTGATGAGTCCAACATGTTCATATACTGAGAGCCAGCAACATGTTAGACAAAAACTACATGTAAATATACAGTGAGCTACCTACATGGCAGATCAGTTAAACATATCCATATACAGAGAGCTAGCTACACGGCAGACAAGGCCAATATGTCCACATACAGAGAGCTAGCTACATGGCAGAGTAGTGCAACATTTCCATATACAGAATTCTAGCTACATGTCAGATGAGTTCAACATGTCCATATACTGAGAGCTAGCTACATGACAATCAAGTCCAATATGTTCATATACAGAGAGCTACCTACATAGCAGATCAGTCCAACATATCAGACAAGTCCAATATGTCCATATACAGAGAGCTAGCTACATGGTAGAGTAGTGCAACATTTCCATAGACAGATTTGTAGTTACATGGTAGATGAGTCCAACATGTCCATATACAGAGAGCTAGCTACATGGCAGAGTAGTGCAACATTTCCATATACAGAATTCTAGCTACATGTCAGATGAGTGCAACATGTCCATATACTGAGAGCTAGCTACATGACAATCAAGTCCAATATGTTCATATACAAAAAGCTACCTACATAGCAGATCAGTCCAACATATCCATGTACAGAGAGATAGCTATATGGCAAACAAGTCCAATATGTCCATATACAGTGTTCTAGATACATGGCAGATGAGTCCAACATGTCCATATACTGCGAGCATGCTACATGCCAGATGAGTCCAATATGTGTATATTTAGAGGGCTTGATTCAAGGCAGATGAATCCAACATGGTCATACACAGACAGTTGGCTATATGGCCGATGGGTCAAACATGTCTGTGTAATGTGAGCTTGCTACATGACAGAGTAGTCCAACATGTTCATATAAAGGATTCTAGCTACATGGAAGATGAGTCCAACATGTCCATATACTGAGAGATAGCTACATGGCAGATGAATCCAACATGTGCATATTTAGAGGGTTCGCGACAAGGCAGATGAATCCAAATGGTCATACACAGACAGCTGTCTACATGGCAGATGAGTCCAATGTGTCCATATAAAGAGAGCTAGCAACATGACAGAGTAGTGCAACATTTCCATATACAGAATTCTACTTACATGTCAGATGAGTTCAACATGTCCATATACTGAGAGGTAGCTACATGACAATCAAGTCCAATATGTTCATATAGAGAGAGCTACCTACATAGCAGATC
>NW_006409004.1:209079-210199 GCF_000296735.1 Chrysochloris asiatica | reverse complement strand
GTGGCAGATGAGTCCAGCATGTGTATATTTAGAGGGCTTCCCACATGTCAGAGAAGTCCAATATCTGCATGTACAGAGAGATACCTACATAGCAGATCAGTCCAACATAACCATGTATAGAGAGCTAGCTACATGGCATATGAGTCCAAAATGCCCATATAGAGAGAGCTAGCTAAATGTCAGAGTATTACAACATTTCCATATAAAGAGTATTGGCTACATGGAACATGCGTCCAAAATGTCCATATACTGAGTGTTAGCTACACTGCAGATGAGTCCAACATGTGTATATATAGAGGACTAGCTTCAAAGCAGATCAGTATAATTAGAGGGCTAGCTACAAGGAAAATGAGTCCAATATGTTCTTACACAGAGAGCTAGCTACATGGCAGAGTAGTGCA
Organism: Chrysochloris asiatica; assembly: GCF_000296735.1. Classification (NCBI taxonomy): domain Eukaryota; kingdom Metazoa; phylum Chordata; class Mammalia; order Afrosoricida; family Chrysochloridae; genus Chrysochloris; species Chrysochloris asiatica. Next base: position 209,798 of record NW_006409004.1, on the reverse strand, counting down.
ACTTTTCCATATATAGAGTTCTAGTTACTTTTCTGAGTAGTCCAACCTATCCATGTATTCAGAGTTAGGTACATTGCAGATGAATCCAACACGTGTATATATAATGGAATAGCTATAAGGGAGATGATTCCATCATGTTCATACAGAGATAACTCGCTTCATGTTTGTTGAGTGCCATATGTCCATATACAGAGATCTAGCTACATGGCAGACAAGTCCAATATGTTCATGTACAGAGTGCTACCTGCATGGCAGACCAGTCCAAAATATCCATGCACTGAGAGCTAGCTAATTGGCAGACAAGTCCAAAATGTCCATATGCACAGTTCTAGCTACAAGTCAGATGAGTCCAACATGTTCATACAGAGAGAGCTGGCTTAATGTTTGATGAGTCCCATATGTCCATATACAGAGAGCTAGGTACATGGCAGACAAGTACAATATGTTCATACATAGTAAGCTACCTACATGGCAGGTCAGTCCAACATATCCATGCACAGAGAGCTAGCTTCATGGAAGACGAATCCAAAATGTCCAGATACAGAGAGCTACTAACATGGCTGAGTAGTGCAACATTTCCATATACAGAGTTCTAGCTACATGGCAGATGAGTCCAATTCGTCCATATACTGAGAGCTAGCTACATGGCAGAGTAGTCCAACATGTCCATATACAGAGTACTAGCTACATGGCAGATGAGTGTAACATGTCCATATACT
>NW_006409004.1:194067-194580 GCF_000296735.1 Chrysochloris asiatica | reverse complement strand
AGATTTAGCTACATGACATATGAGTCCAACATGTGTATATATAGAAGACTAGCTACAAGTCAGATGAGTCCAACATTTTATGCATAGAGAGCTGACTACATGGCTGATGAGTCCAACATATCCATATACAGAGATCTAGCTACATGGCACACAATTCCAATATGTTCATATACAGAGTGCTACATACATGGCAGACGAGTCCAATAAGTCCATATACACAGAGCTAGCCACATGTCAAATTAGTTCCGCATTTTCATATGTACAGTTTTAGCTCCATGGCAGATGAGTCCAACATGTCCATATATTGAGAGCTAGCTACATGGGAGAGAAGCAACATGCCATATACAGAGTATTAGCTACATGGCAGATGAGTCCAACATGTCCATATACTAAGAGCTGCTACATGGCAGATGATTCAAACATGTGTTTATATAGAGGACTAGCTACAAGGCAGATGAGTCCAACATGTTCATGAAGAGAGAGCTGGCTACATGGCTGATGAGTCCAACATAT
>NW_006409004.1:190047-192327 GCF_000296735.1 Chrysochloris asiatica | reverse complement strand
CCAACATGTGTATATATAGAGTACTAGCTACAAGGCAGATGAGTCCAACATGTTCATACAGAGAGAGCTGCCTACAAAGCTGATGAGTCCAACATATCCATATACAGAGATGAAGCTACATGGCAAACAAGTCCAACATGTTCATAAACAGAGTGCTACCTACATGGCATAACTGTCAAACATATCCATGCACAGAGAGCTAGCTACATGGCAGATGAGTCCAATATTCCCATATACACAAAGCTAGCAACACGGCAGTGTAGTGCCACATTTACATTTACACAGTTTAAGCTCCATGGCAGATGGGTCTAACGTGTCCATATACTGAGAGCTAGCTACATGTCAGAGAAGTCCAACATGCACATATTCAGAGTATTAGCTACATGGCAGATGAGTCCAACATGTCCATATCCTCAGGGATAGCTACATGGAAGATGAGTCCAACATGTGCATATATAGAGCACTAGCTACATAGCAGATGAGTCCAACATGTGTATATTTTGAGGGCTAGCTACAAGGTAGCTGAGTCTGACAGGTTCATACACAGAGAGCTGGCTACATTTGTGAAGAGTCCTACATGATGATACAATGAGATAGCTAAATGGCAGACAAGTCCAATATGTTCATATATAAAGAGATATCTACATGGCAGATCAGCCCAACCTGTGTATATGTACAGGACTAACTAGAAGGCAGATGAATCCAACATGTTTGAATCCAGAGAACTGACTACATATCTGAGGATTCCAACATTTCCATATACAGAGAGCTAGCTACATGGCAGACAAGTCCAATATGTTCATATACAGAGAGCTAACTATGTGGCAGATCAGTCCAACAAATTTATGCACAGAGAGCTAACTACATGGCAGACAAGTCCAAAATGTCCATATACAGAGACTAGCTACATGGAAGAGTACTACAACATTTCAACATACAGAGTTCTAGCTACATGGCAGATGAGTCCAACATTTTTATATATTGAGAGTTAGCTACATGCAGATGTGTCCAAATGGGTATATTTAGAGGGTTATCTAAAAGTCAGATGAGTCCAACATGTTCATACACAGACAGCTAGCAACCTGGCTGATGAATTCAACATGGCCATCTACTGAGAGTTAGCTACCTGGCACAGAAGTCCAGTATGTTCATATACAAAGAGCTACCTACATGGCAGTTCAGTCCAACATATCCATGCATAGAGTGCTAGCTACTTGGCAGAGGAGTCTAAAATGTCCATATAAAGAGAGCTAGCGACATGGCAGAGTAGTGCCACATTTCCATATACAGTGTTCTAGCTACATGGCAGATGAGTCCAACGTGTCCATATATTGAGAGCTATCTATATGGTAGAGAAGTCCAACATGTCCATATACAGAGTACTAGCTACATTGCAGATGAGTCCAACATGTGTTGATAAAGAAGATTAACTACAAGGCCGATGAGTCCAACATATTCATGCGGAGAGAGCTGGCTACATGTTTGATGAGTCCAACATATCCCTATACAGAAATTTATCTATATGACACACAAGTCCAACATGTTCATATACAGAGAGCTACCTGCATGGCAGATCAGTCCAACATATCCATGCAAAGAGAGCTAGTTACAAGGCAGACAAGTCCAATATGTCCATATTCACAGAGATAGCAACACTGAAGAGTAGTGCCATATTTTCATATACAGAGATCTAGCTCCATGGCAGATGAGTCCAACGTGTCCATATACAGAGAGCTTGCTACATGGCATAAAAGTCCAAGTTGTCCTTATACAAAGTACTAGCTACATGGCAGAGGAGTCAACATGTCCATATACTGAGATTTATCTACATGGCAGATGAGTCCAACATGTGTATATATAGAGGACTAGCTACAACACAGATGAGTCCAACATGTTAATGCAGAGAGAACTGGCTATGTGGCTGATGTATCCAACATATCCATATACAGAGATATAGCTACATAGCAGACAAGCCCAACATGTTCGTAAAAAGAGATCTAACTACATGTCAGATCAGTCCAACATATCCATGCACAGAGAGCTAGCTACATGGCAGAGGAGTCCAATATGTCCATATACACAGAGCTAATGACACGGCAGAGTAGTTCCACATTTAAATATACACAGTTTTAGCTCCATGGCAGATGAATCCAACGTGTCCATACAATGAGAGCTAACTCCATGGCAGATAAGTATAACATGTACATATACAGTGATCTAGTTACATGGCACACAAGTCCAACATGTTCATATACAGAGAGCTACCTACATGGCATATCA
>NW_006409004.1:187484-188514 GCF_000296735.1 Chrysochloris asiatica | reverse complement strand
ACATGGCAGACGAGTCCAATATGTCCATATACACAGAGCTAGCAACACGACAGTGTATTGCCACCTTTCCATATACAGAGATCTAGCTCCATTGCAAATGAGTCCAATGTGTTCATATATTGAGAGCTAGCTACATGGGAGAGAAGTCAAACATGTCCATATATAGAGTACTAGCTACATGGCAGATGAGTCCAACATGTCCATATATTGAGATTTAACTACATGGCAGATGAGTCCAACTTGTGTATATATAGAGGACTAGATACAAGGCAAATGTGTCCATCATGTTCATGCAGAGAGAGCTGGCTACATGGCTAATGAGTCCAACATATCCATATACAGAGAACTAGCTATATGGCAGACAAGTCCAACATATTCATAAATAGAGAGATACCCACATGGCAGATCAGTGCAACATATCCATGCACAGAGTGCTAGCTACCTGGCAGACACATCCAATATGTCCAAGTAAACAGAGCCAGCAACACAGCAGAGTAGTGCCAAAATTACATATACAGAGTTCTAGCTCCATGGCAGATGAGTCCAACGTGTCCATATACTGAGAGTTAGCTACTTGGGAGAGAAGTCCAACGTGTCCATATACTGAGTACTACCTACATGGCAGATGAGTCCTACATGTCCATATATTGAGATTTACCTACATGGAAGATGAGTTCAACATGTGTGTATATAGAGGACTAGCTGCAAGACAGATAAGTCCAGAATGTTCATGCAGATAGAACTGGCTAAATGGCTGATGAGTCCAACATATCCATACACAGAGATCTACCTACTTTGCAGACAAATCCAATATGTTCATATAACAGAGAGCTATCTACATACCAGACCAATCCAACATATTGTTGCAAAGAGAGTTAGCTACATGTTTCACTATGCCAAAATGACCATATACAGAGTGTTAGCTACATGGTTGTGTAGTGTAACGTTTCCATATACAGAGTTCTAGCTACATGGCAGATGAGTCCAACGTGTCCATATACTGAGAGTTAGCTGCAAGGCAGATGAGTCC
>NW_006409004.1:184894-186029 GCF_000296735.1 Chrysochloris asiatica | reverse complement strand
GAGTCCAATATTTCCATATACACAGAGCTAGCAACATGGCAGAGTAGTGCCGCATTTCCATATACAGATTTCTAGCTCCATGGCAGATGAATCAAAGATGTCCAATATATCCATATACACAGAGCTAGCAGCATTACAGAGTAGTGCCACATTTCTATATATAGAATTTTAGCTCCATGACAAATGAGTGCAACATGACAATATACTGAAAACTACCTACATGGCAGAAAAGTCCAACATATTCATATGCAGAGTATTAGCTACATGGCAGATGAGTCAAACATGTACATATACGGAGATTTAGCTACATGGCAGATGAATCCAACATGTGTTTATATACAGGACTAGCTACAAGGCAGAGGAGTCCAACATGTTCATGCAGAGAGAGCTGGATGCATGACTGATGAGACAAAAATATCCATATACATAGATCTAGCTACATGGCAGACAAGTTCAACATGTTCATATACAGAGAGCTACCTTCATGGCAGATCAGTCCAACATATCCATGCACACAGAGCTAGCGACATTGTAGACGAGTCAAATGTGTCCATATACACAGAGCTAGCAACACGGCAGAGGAGTGCCACATTTCCATATACAAAGTTCAGGCTCTATGGCAGATGATCCCAACGTATCCATATACTGAGAGCTTGTTAAATGACAGAGAAGTCCTACTTGTCCATATACAGAGTACTAGCTATATGGCAGATGAGTCCAACATGTCCATAAACTGAGAGTTACCTACATGGCCGATGAGTCCAACAAGTTCATGCAGAGAGACTAGGCTACATGGCTGATCAGTCCAACATATACATATTGAGAGATCTAGCTACCTGACACACAAGTTCAACATGTTCATATACAAAGAGCTACCTACATGGCAGATCAGTACAACATATCCATGCACAGAGAGCTAGCTTCATGGAAGATGCATCCAATATGTCCGTATACACAGAGTTAGCAACACGGCAGAGTAGTGCCACATTTCCCTGTACAGTGTTCTAGCTCCATGACAGATGAGTGCAACATGACCATATACTGAGAACTTGCGACATGGCACAGAAGTCCAACATGTCCATATACAGAGTATTAGCTACATTGCAGATGAATCCCACATGTCCATATACTGAGA
>NW_006409004.1:182194-183077 GCF_000296735.1 Chrysochloris asiatica | reverse complement strand
GTTTATATAGAGGAATAGCTACAAGGCAGATGAGTCCAACTTATTCATGCAGAAAGAGCTGGCTACATTTCTGATGAGTCCAACATATCCATATAGAGAGATCTAGCTACATGGCAGACAAGTGCAACATGTTCATATACAGAGAGCTCCCTCCCTGGTAGATCAGTCCAACATATACATGTACAGAGAGCTAGCAACATGGCAGATGAGTCCAATATGTCCATATACAGAGAGCTGGCAACACGTCAGAGTAGGGCCACATTTCCATATACAGAGTTCCAGCTCCATGACAGATGCATCCAAATTGTCCTTATACTGATAGATGGCTACATGGCAGAGAAGTCCAACATATCCATATACTGAGAGTTAACTACATGGCAGATGAGTCCAACATGTGTATATATAAAGGACTAGCTGTAAGTCAGATACGTCCAACATGTTCAACCGCAGAGAGCTAACTACATGTCTGAGGAGTCCAACATTTACATATACATAGAGCAAGGTAATTGGCAGACAAGTCCAATATGTTCATATATATTGAGCAACCTCCCTGTCAGATCAGTCCAGCATATCCATGCACAGAGAGCTAGCTACATAACAGACAAGTCCAATATGCACATACGGAGGGACAAGCTACATGGAAGAGTAGTGCAACATTTCCATATACAGAGTTCTAGCTACATGACAGATGAGTCCAAAGTGTTCATATACTGAGATCTAGCTACATGGCATAGAAGTCCAATATGTCCATATACAGTGTACTAGCTACATTCAGATGAGTTCAGCATGTAAATATACTGAGATTTAGCTACATGCAGATGAGTCAAATGTGTATATTTAGAGGACTAGCTACAATGCAGATGAGTCCAACATGTTCATTCAG
>NW_006409004.1:177858-182049 GCF_000296735.1 Chrysochloris asiatica | reverse complement strand
TGAGTCCAACATGTGTATATATAGAGGACTAGCTTCATGGCAGATGAGTCCAACATGTGTTTATATAGAGGACTAGCTACAAGGCACATGAGTACCACAAGTTCATGCAGAGGGAGCTGGCTACATTGCTGATGAATCCAACATATCCAAAGATAGAGATGTAGCTATATGTCAGACAAGTTGAACATGCTCATATACAGAGAGCTCTAGTAGCGTAGTGGTTACGAATCGGGCTGCGAACTGCAAGGTCAGCAGTACGAAACTACCATCTGCTCCACGGGAGAAAGATGAGGGGATCTGCTCCTGTAAAGATTTACAGCCTCAGAAACCCTGTTCAGGGTCTTTAGCAACACGGAAGAATAGTGCCACATTTCCATATACAGAGTTCTAGCTCCATGGCAGGTGACTCAAATGTGTGCATATACTGATAACTAGCTACATGGCAGAGTAGTCCAACATGTCCATATACAGTGTATTTGCTACATGGAAAATGATTCCAACATGTTCTTACACAGAGTGCTGGCTACATGTCTGAGGCCTCCAACATTTCCATATAAAGAGAGATAGCTACATGGCAGAGAAGTCCTATATGTTCATATACAGAGAGCTACCAACATGGCAGATAAGTCAAAAATATCCATACACAGAAAGCTAGCTACATGGCAGACGAGTCCAAAATGTCCATAGAGAGAGACTAGCTACATGGAAGAGTAGTGCAACAGTTCCATATGCAAAGTTCTAACTACATGGCAGATGAGACCAACATGTCCATATACTGAGAGCTAGCTACAAGTCAGAGAGGACCAACATGCCCATATATAGAGTTCTAGCTCCATGGCAGATGATTTCAACGTGTTCATATACTGAGATATAGCTACATGGCAGAGAAGTCCTACATGTCCATATATAGAGTATTAGCTACATGGCAGATGAGTCCAACATGTCCATATGCTGAGATTGAGCTACATGGCAGATGAGTCCATAATGTGTATATATAGAGGATTAGCTACAAGGCAGACGAGGCCAACATGTTCATGCAGAGAGAGCAGGCTACATGGTGGTGAGTCCAACATATCCATATACAGAGATCTAGCTACATGGCACAAAAGTTCAAAATGTTCATATACAGAGAGCTAACTACATGGCAGAAAAGTCCAACATATCCATGCACAAAAAGCTAGCTACATGTCAGACTAGTCCAAAATGTCCATATAGTGGGACTAGCTACATGGAAGAGTAGTGCAACATTTCCATATACAGAGTTCTCGCTACATGGCAGATGAGTCCAACATGTTCATATACTGAGAGCTAGCTACATGACAAAGAAGTCCAACATGTCCATAAATAGAGTACAAGCTGCATGGCAGATGAGTCCAACATGTCCATATACTGAGATTTAGCTACATGGCAGATAAGTCCAACATGTGTTTATGTAAAGACTAGCTACTAGGCACATGAGTACCACATGTTCATGCAGAGAGAGCTGGCTACATTGCTGATGCGTCCAACATGTCCATATACTGAGTGCTAGCAATATGGCAGAGAAGTCCAACATGTCCATATACAGAGTACTAGCTACAAGGCAAATGAGTCTAAGATGTCCATATACTGAGATTTAGGTACATGGCAGATGAGTCCAACATGTGTAAATATATAGGACTAGCTACAAGGCACATGAGTCCAACATGTTCATGCAGAGAGAGCTGGCTACATTGCTGGTAAGTCCAAAATATCCATAGACAGAGATGTGCAACAGATCCACATGCAAAATTCTAGCTACGTGGCAGATGAGACCAACATGTCCATATACTGAGAGCTAGCTACAAGTCAGAGAGGACCAACATGTCCATATACAGAGTTCTAGCTCCATGGCAGATGACTCCAACGTATAAATGTACTGAGAACTAGCTCCATGGCAGAATATGCCAACATGTCCATATACAGAGTACTAGCTACATGGCAAATGAGTCCAGTATGTCAATGTACTTAGAGTTAGCTACATGGCAGATTAGTCCAACATGTGTATATACAGAGGACTAGCAGCAAGGCAGATGAGTCCAACATGTTCTTACACACAGCACTGGCTTCATGTCTGAGGAGTCCAACAATTCCATATACAGAGAGCTAGCTACATGGCAGTCAAGTCCAATATGTTCATATACAGAGAGCTACCTACGTGGGATATCAGTCCAACATATCCATGCACAGATAGCTAGCTACATGGCAGACAAGTCCAAAATGTCCATATACAGAGAGCTAGTAACACGGCAGAGTGCCACATTTCCAAATACAGAGTTCTAGCTCAATGGTAGATGAGTCCAACGTGTCCATATACTGAGAGCTAGTTACATGGCAGAGAAGTCCAACATGTCCATATACAGAGTACTAGCTACATGGCAGATGAGTCCAACGTGTCCATATACTGAGAGTTAGCTACATGGCAGATAAGTCCTACATGTCCATGTACAGAGTATTAGCTACATTGCAGATGAGTCCAACAAGTGTATATATAGAGGAATAGCTACAAGGCACATGAGTGCCACATGTTCATGCAGAGGGAGCTGGCTACATTGCTGATGAGTCCAACATATCCATAGATAGAGATGTAGCTATATGGCAGACAAGTCCAACATGTTCATATACAGAGAGGTACCTACATTGCAGTTCAGTCCAATATATCCATGCACAGAGAGCTAGCTACATGGCAGACGAGTCAAATATGTCCATATACACAGAGCTAGCAACACAGACGAATAGTGCCACATTTTCATATACAGAGTTCTAGCTCCATGGCAGATGACTCAAACGTGTGCATATACTGAGAACTAGCTACATGGCAGAGTAGTCCAACATGTCCATATACAGGGTATTAGCTACATGGCAAATGAGTCCCCAACATATCCATATACTGAGAGTTAGCTACATGGCAGATGAATCCAACATGTGTATATATAGAGGACTAGCTACAAGCCACATGAGTCTAACATGTTCATGCAGAGAGAGCTGGCTACATTGTTGATGAGAGCAACATATCCATACACAGAGATGTAGCTAAATGGTAGACAAGGCCAACATGTTCATATACAGGAGGGAACTACATAGCAGATCAGTCCAACATATCCATGCACAGAGAGCTATCTACAAGGCAGACAATTCCAATATTTCCATATATGTAGAGCTAGCAACACGGCAGAGTTGTGTCCCATTTCCATATACAGAGATCTAGCTCCATGGCAGATGAATCAAACGTGTGCATATACTGAGAACTAGCTACATGGCAGAGTAGTCCAACATGTCCATAAACACTGTACTAGCTACATGGCAAATGAGTCCAATAGGTACATATACTGAGAGTTAGCCACATGGCAGATGAGTCCAAGATGTGTATATATAGAGGACTAACTGCAAGGCAGATGCGTCCCACATGTTCATACACAGAGAACTGGCTACATGTCTGAGGAGTGCAACATTTCCATACACAGAGAGCTAGCTTCATGGCAGACAAGTCCAATATGTTCACATACAGATAGCTACCTACATGGCATATCAGTCCTACATATCCATGCACAGAGAGCTAGCTACATGGCAGATGAGTCCAAAATGTCTATATACAGAGACTAGCTACATGGAAGAATAGTGCAACATTTTCATATACAGAGTTCTAGCTACATGACAGATAAGTCTAAAGTGTCCATATATTGAGAGCTAGCTACATGGTATAGAAGTCCAACATGTCCATATACAGAGTATTATCTACATGACAGATAAGTCCAACATGTGTATATTTAGAGACCTGGCTACAAGGCAGATGAGTCCATCTTGTTCATGCAGCAAGAGTTGGCTACATTGCTGATGAGTCCAACATATCCATAGACAGAGATGTAGATATATGGTAGACAAGTCCAACATATTCATATACAGAGAGCTACCTACATTGCAGATCCGTTCAACATATCCGTGAACTGAGAGCTAGCTTCATGGCATATGAGTCCAATATGTCCATATACAGAGAGGCAGCAACACATATGAATAGTGCCACATTTCCATATAAAGAGTTCTAGCTCCATGGCAGATGACTCAAACGTGTGTATATACTGAAAACTAGCTACATGGCAGAGTAGTCCAACATGTCCATAAACAGTGTCCTAGCTACATAGCAAATGAATCCAACATGTCCATATACAGAGAGCT
>NW_006409004.1:162924-177203 GCF_000296735.1 Chrysochloris asiatica | reverse complement strand
AGATCTAGCTACATGGCAGACAAGTCCAATATGTCCATGGCAGAGTAGTGTCACATTTCCATATACAGAATTCTAGCTCCATGGCAGATGAATGCAACATGACCATATACTGAGAACTAGCTACATGGCAGAGAAGTCTAACATGTCCATAAACAGAGCATTCGCTACACGGCAGGTGAGTCCGACATGTCCATATACTGAGAGTTAGCTACATGGCAGATGAGTTCAACATATTTAAATATAGATGACTAGCTGCAAGGCAGATGCATCCAACATGTTCATACACAGAGAGCTGGCTACATGTCTGAGGAGTCCAACATTTCTGTAGACATAGCTAGCTACATGGCAGACAAGTAAATATGTTCATATACAGAGAGTTAACGACGTGGAAGATCAGTCCAACATATCCATGCACAGAAAACTAACTCCATGGCAGTCGAGTCCAAAATGTCCATATACAGAGACTAGATACATGGAAGAGTAGTGCAACATTTACATATACATAGTTGTAGCTACATGGCAGTTGAGTCAAACGTGTCCATATACTGAGAGATAGCTACATGGCATAGAAGTCCAATATGTACATATACAGAGTATTAGCTACATGGCATATGAGTCCAACATGTCCATATATTGAGATTTGGCTACATGGCAGATGAGTCCAACATGTTTATATTTAGAGGACTAGCTACAAGGCAGATGAGTCCAACTTGTCCACACAAAGTGAGCTGTCTACATGGCTGATGAGTCCAACATATCCATATACAAATATCTAGCTACGTGTCACACATTTCCAACATGTTCATATACAGAGAGAGCTACCTACATGGCAGATCAGTCCAACATATCCATGCAGAGAGAGCTAGCTACATTGTAGACGAGTCCAATATGTTTATATACACAGAGCTAGCAACACGGCAGAGGAGTACCCTATTTCCATATACAGAGTTCTGACTCCTTGGCAAATGATTCCAACATGTCCAAATACTGAGAGTTAACCACTTGGCAGATGAGTTCAACATGTGTATATGTAGAGGACTAGCTGCAATGCATATGCATCTAACATGTTCATACACAGAGAGCTGGCTACATATTTGAGGAATCCAACATTTCCATATACAGAGAGCCAACTACATGGCAGACAAGTCCAATTTGTTCATATACAGAGAACTACCTCCATGGCAGATCAGTCCATCATACCCAAGCACAGAGAGCTAGCTACATGGTAGATAAGTTCAATATGTCTATATACACAGAAGTAAAAACATGGCAGAGTAGTGCCACATTTCCATATACAGAGTTCTAGCTCCATGGCAGATGAATCCAAGGTGTACATATACTGGGAGCTAGCTACATGGCAGAGAAGTCCAATATGTCCATATACAGAGAAGTAGCTACATGGCAGACGAGTCTATCATGTCCATATACTGAGAGTTAGCTATGTGACAGATGAGTCCAACATGTGTATATATAGAGGACTAGCTGCAAGGAAGATGTGTTCAACATGTTCATACACAGAGAGCTGGCTGCATGTCTGAGGTCACCAAAATTTCCATATACAAAGAGCTACCTACATGGCAGACAAGTCCAACATGTTCATATACAGAGAACTACCTACACGGTATATCAGTGCAACATATCCATTCACAGAGAGCTAGCTACAAGGCAGAGTAGTCCAAAATGTCCATGTAGAGGGACTAGCTACGTAGAAGAGTAGTATAACATTACCATATACAGAATTCTAGCTACATGGCAGATGAGTCCAACATGTTCATACACTGAGAGCTAGCCACATGGCATAGAAGTACAACATGTCCTTGTACGGAGTATTAGCTACATGTAGATGAGTTCAGCATGTCTATATACTGAGATTTAGCCACATGGCCGATGAGTCCAATATGTGTGTATTTAGAGGACTAGCTACAAGGAAGATGAGTCCAACTTGTTCGTGCAGAGAGAGCTGGCTACATGACTGATGAGTCCAAAATATCCATGTAGCTATATGGCAGACAACTCCAACATATTCATATATAGAGAGCTAACTACATTGCAGATCAGACCAACATATGCATGCACTGAGAGCTAGCTACATGGCAGACAAGTCCAATATGTCCATATACAGAGAGCTAGCAACACAGAAGTATAGTGCCACATTTCCATATACAGAGTTCTAGCTCCATGGTAGATGACTCAAACGTGTGCATATACTGAGAACTAGCTACATGGCAGAGGATTCCAACATGTCCATATACTGAGAGTTAGCTATGTAGCAGATGAGTCCAACATGTGTACATATAGAGGACTAGCTGCAAGGCTGACGAGTCCAACATGTTCATACACATAGAGCTGGCTATATGACTGTGGAGTCCATAATTTCCATATACAGAGAGCTAGCTACATGGCAGACCAGTTCAACTTGTTCCTTTACAGAGAGATATCTATGTTTATATACAGCGAGTTACCTACATGGCACATCAGTCCAACATATCCATGCACAGAGAGCTAGTTACATGGCAGACGATCAAAAATGTTCATATACAGAGACTAGCTACATGGAAGAGTAGTGCAACATTTCCATACACAGAATTCTAGGTACATGACAGATGAGTCCAACGTGTCCATAGATTGAGAGCAAGCTTCATGGCAGAGACATCCAACATGCCCATATACATAGTAGTAGCTACATGGCAGAAGAGTCCAATATGTCCATATATTGAGATTTAGCAAAACGAATCCACTATGTGTATATAGAGAGAACTTGCTACAAGGTAGATGAATCCAACATGTTCATGCAGAGAGAACTGACTACATGGCTGATGAGTCCAAAATATACATATACAGAGATCTAGCTTCATGGCAGACAAGTCCAACATGTTCATATACAGAGAGCTACTACATTGCATATCAGTCCAACATATCCATGCACAGAGATCTAGATACATGGGAGACGAGTCCAATATGTCCATGGCAGAGTAGTGCCAAACTTCCATATACAGAATTCTAGCTCCATGGCAGATGAATGCAACATGACCTTATACTGAGAACTAGCTACATGGCAGAGAAGTCCAACATATCCGTAAACAGAGTATTCGCTACATGGAAGATAACTCCGACAGGTCCATATATAGAGAGTTAGCTACATGGCAGATGAGTCCAACATACGTATATATAAAGGACAAGCTGCATGGCAGATGAGTCCAACATGTGCATGTAGAGAGAGCTGGCTTCATTGCTGATGAGTCCAACATATCCATATATAGATATGTAGCTACATGGCAGACGAGTCCAACATGTTCATATACAGAGAGCTACCTACATGGCAGATCAGTTCAACATATCCATGCACAGAGAGCTAGCTACATGGCAGACGAGTCCAATATATCCATATACACAGTCAAGCAACATGGCAGAGTAGTGCCGCATTACCATATATAGAGTTCTAGCTCCATGGCGGATGAGTATAATGTGTCCGTTTACTAAGTGCTGACTACAAGGCAGAGAAGTCCAACATGTCCACATACAGAGTACTCGCTACATGGCAGATGAGTCCAACATGTGTATATATAGAGGATTATCTACAAGGCAGATGAGTCCAACATATCCATATACAGAGAACTAGCTACATGGCAGACAAGTCCAACATGTTCATATACAGAGAGCTACCTACATTGTAAATCAGTACAACATATCCATACACGGAAACTGAACTACATGGCAGAAGAGTCCAATATGTCTATATACAGAGAGTTAGCAACATGTAAGAGTAGTGTCACATCCATATACATACAGAGTTCTAACTCCATGGTAGATGACTCCAACGTGTGCATATACTGATAACTAGCTACATGGCAGGGTAGTCCAACATGCCCATATACAGTGTAATAGCTACATCGAAGATGAGCCAACATGTCCATATATTGAGAGTTAGCTACATGCCAGATGAGTCTAACATGTGTATATTTAGAGGACTAGCTACAAGGCAGATGAGTCCAACTTATTCATGCAGAGAGCTGTTTACATGGCAGATGAGTCCAACATATCCATATACAGGGATGTAGCTACATGGCAGACGAGTCCAACATGTTCATATGCAGAGAGCTACCTACATGACAGAGCAGTATAACATATCCATGTACAGAGAGCTAGCTACATGGCAGACGAGTCCAATATATGCCAATACACAGAGCTAGCAACACGGAAGAGTAGTGCCACATTTACGTATATAGAGTTCTAGCTCCATGGCAGATGAGTCCAACGTGTCCATATACTGAGAGCTAGATACAAGGTAGATAATTTCAACATGTCCATATACAGAGTTCTAGCTACATGGCAGATGAATCGAACTTGTCCATATACTGAGAGTTAGCTACATAGCAGATGTGTCCAACAGGTGTATATATAGAGGACTAGCTGCAAGGCAGATGTGTCCAACTTGTTCACACACAGAGAGCTGGCTACATGTCTGAGGATTACAACATTTCCATATACAGAGATCTAGCTACATGGCAGACAAGTCCAACATGTTCATGTACAGAGAGCTACCTACATGGCACATCAGTCCAACATATCCATGCACAGACAACTAGTTACATGAAAAACTATTCCATTATGTCCATATACACAGAGCTAGCAACACGGCAGAGTAGTGCCACATTTCCATATACAAAGTTATAGCTCAACTGTAGATGAGTCCAACGTGTCCATAAACTGAGAGCTAGCTACATGGTACAGAAGTTCACCATGTCCATATACAAAATACTCGCTACATGGCAGATGATTCCAACATGTCCATATATTGAGATATAGCTACATGGCAGATAAGTCCTACATGCGTATATATAGAGGACTAGCTACAAGGCAGATGAGTCCAACATGTTCATGCAGAGAGAGCTGGCTACATGGCCGATGAGTTCAAGATATCCATATACAGAGATGTAGCTACATGGCAGACCAGTCCAACAGGTTCATTTACAGAGAGATATCTACATGGCACATCAGTCTAACATTTCCATTCTCAGAGCTTGCTACATGGCAGACCAGTCCATTATGTCGATATATACAGAACTATCTACACAGCAGAGTAGTGCCACATTTCCATATATAGAATTCTAGCTCCAAAGCAGATGAATCCAACATGTCCATATACTGAGAGCTAGCTACAAAGCAAGGAAGTCCAACATGTCCATATACAGAGTACTCACTACTTGGCAGATGAGTCCAATATGTGTATACATAGAGGACTAGCTGCAAGGCATATGAGTCCAACATGTTCATGCAGAGAGAGCTGGCTACATGACTGATGAGTCCAACATGTCCATATACAGAGATAAAGCTACAGGGCAGACAAGTCAAACATGTTCATATACAGAGAGATATCTACATGGCAGATCAGTCCAACATATCCATGCACAAAGAGCTCGTTGCATGGCATACGAGTACAGTATGATCATATACACAAAGCTAGCAACACGGCATAGTAGTGCCACATATCCACATATAGAGTTCTAGCTCCATGGCAGACAATTCCAACGTACCGATATACTGAGAGCCAGCTACATGGTAGAGAAGTCCTACATGTCCATATACAGAATTATATGTACATGGCAGATTAGTCCAACATGTCCTAATACAAAATATTATCTACATAGCAGATGAGTCCAACATGTCCATATACTGAGAGTTAGCTATATGACATATGAGTCCAATATGTTCATTCAGAGAGAGCTGGATACATGGCTGATGAGTCCAAAATATCCATATACAGAGAGCTAGCGACATGGCACACAAGTCCAATATTTCCATATACACAGACCAAGAAACACGGCAGAGTAGTACCACATTACCATATACAGAGTTCTAACTCCATTGCAGATAACTACAACATGTTCATATACTGAGAACTAGCTGCAATGCAGACTACTCCAACATGTGTATTTATAGAGTACAAGCTACATGGCAGATGAGTCCAACATGTCCATATACTGAGAGTTAGCTACATGGCAGATGTGTCCAACAAGTGTATATATAGAGGACTAGCTGCAAGGGACATGTGTCCAGCAAGTTCATACACAGAGAATTGTGTACATGTCTGAGTAGTCCAACTTTTCCAACTACAGAGATCTAGTTACATATCAGACAAGTCCAACATGTTCATATACAGGGAGCTACATACATGGCAGATCATTATAAAATATCCATGCACAGAGAGCTAGCTACATGGAAGACAATTCCAATATGTCCATATACACATAGCTAGCAACACTGCAGAGTGGTGCCACATTTCCATGTATAGAGTTCTAGCTACATGGCAGATTAGTCCAATGTGTTCATAATCTGAGAGCTATCTACATGGTAGAGAAGACCAACATGTCCATATACAGAGTACTCGCTACATGCCAGATGAGTCAAACATATCCATATATTGTGATAAAGCGACATGACAGATGAGTCCAACATGTGTATATAGAGATGTCTAGCTACAAGACAGATGAGTCCAACATGTTCATGCAGAAAGAGCTGGCTACATGGCTGATGAGTCCAACATATTCATATACAGAGATCTAGCTACATGGCAGACAAGTCCAACATGTTCATATACAAAGAGATATCTACATGGCAGATCAGTCCAACATATCCATGCACAGAGCTCGATACATGGAAGATGAGTCCAATATGTCCATATACAGAGAGCTAGCAACATGGCAGTGTAGTGCCACATTTCCATATACAGAGTTCCGGATCCATGGCAGATGATTCCAAAGTGTCAATATAATGAGAGCTAGCTACATGGCAGATAAGTCCTACATATCCATATACAGAGTACTAGCTACATGGCAGATGAGTCCAACATGTGTATATATAGAGGACTAACTACAAGGCACATAAGTCTAACATGTTCATGCAGAGAGGGCTTGCTACATTGCTAATGAGGCCAACATATCTATAGACAGGGATGTAGCTACATGGCAGACAAGTCCAACATGTTCATATACAGAGAGCTACCTACATGGCAGATCAGTCCAACATTTCCATGCACAGAGAGCTAGCTACATGACAGACGATTATAATATGTCCATATTCACAGAGCTAGCAAAACGGCAGACTAGTGTCACATTTCCATATACAGAGTACTAGCTCCAATTCAGATGAGTCCAATGAGTCCATATACTGGCAGCTAGCTACAAGGCAGAGAAGTCCAACAGGCCCATATACAGAGTATCGGCTACATGGCAGATGGATCCAACATTTCCATATATTGAGATATAGCTAAATGCAGATGAGTCCAACATGTTCATGCAGAGAGCGCTGGCTACATGGCTGATGAGTCCTACATATCCATATACAGAGATCTAGCTACATGGTAGACATGTACAACATGTTCATACACATCTGCATGGCAGAGCAGTCAAACATTTCCATGCACAGAGCTCACTAAATGGCAGAAGAATCTAGTATGTCCATATATACAACACGGCAGAAGAGTGCAACATTTCCATATACAGAGTTCTAGCACCATGGCAGATGACTCCAACGTGTTCATATACTGAGAACTAGCTACAATGCAAAGTAGTCCAACATGTCCATATACAGAGTATTTGCAACATGGCAGATGAGTCAAACTTGTCCATATACTGAGAGTTAGCTACATGGCAGATGTGTCCAACATGTGTATATATAGAGGACTAGCTGTAAGGCTGATGAGTCCAACATGTTCATACACAGAGAGCTGACTACATGTGTGAGGAACCCAACATTTCCATATACAGAGTTCTGCCTACATGGCAGACAAGTCCAACATGTTCATATACAGAGAGCTACCTACATTGCAGATCAGTCCAACATATCAGTGCACAGATAGCTAGCTACATGGAAAACAAGTCCAAAATGTCCATATACAGAGAGCTAGCTACATGGCAGAGTAGTGCATCATTTCCATATACAGAGTTCTGGTTACAACGAAAAAGATTCCTACGTGTCCATATACTGAGTGATAGCTACATGGGAGATGATTCCAACATGTCCATATAGAGAGAGCTAGCTCCATGACAGAGTAGTGCAACATTTCCTTATACTGAGTTATATCTACATGTCAGATGAGACTATCATGTCCATATACAGAGAGATTTCGATATGACAGAGTAGTGCAGCATTTCCATATACAATGTTCTAACTATATGGCAAATGAATACATTGTATTTTAGATGGCTAACTACAAATCAGATGAGTCCAACATGGGAATATATACAGAGCTGGCTATATGAATGATGAGTCCAACATGTCCATATATACAGAGCAAGTTACATGGCAGACAACTGCAATATGTTCATATACAGAGAGCTACCTACATGGCAGATAATTCCAACATATCCATGTAAATACAGTTAGCAACATGCATATGAGTACAAAATCTCCATATACAGAGAGCTAGCTATGTGGCAGAGTACTGTAACATTTCAATATAAAGAGTTCTAGCTACTTGGCAGATAAGTCCAACGTGTCCATTTACAGAGAGCAAGGTACATGGCAGAGTAGTGCAACATTTCCATATACAGTGTACTAGCTACATGGCAGATGATTCCAACATATCCATATACAGAGAGCTACATAAATGGCAGAATAGTGCAACATTTCCATGTACAGAGTTCTAGATACAGGGCAGATGAGTCAAACATGTGTATATTTACAATGAAGATGAGTCCAACATGTTCATACACAGAGAGCTGGCTACATTGCAGATGAGTCCAACATGTACATATACTGAGAATTAGCTACGTAGCAGATGAGTCCAACATGTTTATAATTAGAGGACTAGCTATATGGCAGACAAATCCAATATCTTCATATACAGAGTGCTACCTAAATAGCAGATCAGTCCAACATATTCATGTACAGAGAGCTAGTTACATGGCAGACCAGTCCAATATGTCCACTTAAAGAGAGGTAGCTACATGGCAGAGGAGTGCAACATTTCCATATACCAAGTTCTAGCAAGATGGCAGAAGAGGCCACATGAACATATACAGAGAACTAGCTACATGGCAGAGTAGTGCATCATTTTCTTATACAGAGTTCTAGCTACATGGCAGATGATTCCAACATGTCCATATACTGAGAACTAGCTACATGACAGAGTAGAGCAACATTTTCATATACAATGTTCTAGCTACATGGCAGATGAGTCCATCATGTCAATATATTGAGAGCTAGCTACATTGCAGATGAGTCCAACACATGTGTATATAGAGGACTACCTACAAGACAGATGAGTCCAACATGTTCATACACAGAGAGATGACTATATGGCTGATAGGTCCAACTTGTCCATATACTGAGAGTTAGCTACCTGGCAGAGAACTCCAATATGGTCATATATAGAGAGAGCTACATACATTTCAGATCAGTCCAGCATATCCTTGTACAGAGAGCTACCTACATGGCAGATGAGTCACAAATGTCCATATCCAGACAGCTAGCTACATGACAGAGTAGTGTAACATTTCCATATACAGAGTTCTAGATACATGACAGATGAGTTCAATGTGTCATTATACTGACAGTTAGCTAATTGCAGATGAGTGCAACATGTGTATATTTAGAGGGCTGGCTACAATGCACATGAGTCCAACATGTTCATGCACAGAGAGTTGGATACATGGCTGATAAGTCCAACATGTCCATGTACAGAGAGCTGACTACATGGCAGATGAGTCAAAAATGTCCATATTCAGAAAGCTAGCTACATGGCAGAGTATTGTATCATTTCCATATACAGAGCACTAGCTTCATGGCATATGAGTCCAATGTGTCCATATACAGGGAGGTAGCTACATGGCAGAATAGTGCAACATTTCCATACACAGAATTCTAGCTACACAGCAGATGAATACAACATGTGTATATTTAGAGGGCTAGCTACAAGGCAGATGAGTCCAACATGTTCATATACAGAGAGCTGGCTACATGGCTGCTGAGTCCAACATGTTCATATATACAGAGCTAGCTTCATGCCAGACAACTCCAATATGTTCATATACAGAGCGCCACCTACATGGCAGATAATTCCAACATATCCTTGTAAATACAGCTAGCCACATGCAGACGAGTACAAAATGTCCATATACAGAGAGCTAGCTATATGGCAGAGTACTGCAACATTTCCATATAAAGAGTTCTAGCTACATGGCAGATAAGTCCAACGTGTCCATTTACAGAGAGCAAGATACATGGCAGAGTAGTGCAACATTTCCATATACAGAGTACTAGCTACATGGCAGATGATTCCAACATTTATATATACAGAGAGCTAGCTAAATGACAGAGTAGTGCAGCATTTCCATATACATAATACTATCTACATGACAGATGATTCCAATGTATCCATATACAGAGAGCTACCTACAATGCAGAATAGTGCAACATTTCCATATACAGAGTTCTAGATACAGGGCAGATGAGTCCAACATGTGTATATTTAGAGGGATAGCTACAATACAGATGAGTCCAACATGTTCATACACTGAGAGCTGGCCACATTGCAGATGAGTCCAACATGTACATATACTGAGAGTTAGCTACATAGCAGATGAGTCCAACATGTTTATAATTAAAAGGCTAGCTATATGACAGACAAATCCAATATCTTCATATACAGAGAGCTACCTACATAGCTGATTAGTCCAACATATCCATGTAAAGAGAGCTAGCTACATGGCAGACGAGTCCAATATGTCCATTTACAGAGAGCTAGCTACATGGCAGAGTAATGCATCATTTCCATATACAAAGTTCTAGATAAAAGGCAGATGATTCCAACATGTCCATATACTGAGAGCTAGTTACATGACAGAGTAGAGCAACATTTCCATATACAGTGTTCTAGCTACATGGCAGATGTGTCCATCATGTCAATATTCTGAGAGCTCGCTACATTGCAGATGAGTCCAACACATGTATATATAGAAGACTACCCACAAGCTAGATGAGTCCAACATGTTCATACACAGAGAGCTGACTACATGGCTGATAGGTCCAACATGTCCAAAAACTGAGTTACCTGGCAGAGAACTCCAATATGGTCATATAAAGAGAGTTACCTACACGACAAATCAGTCCAACATATCCATGTACAAAGAGTTAGCTAAATGGCATACGTGGCCATAAACGTCCATATACAGAAAGTTAGCTACATGGCAGGGTACTGCAACATTTCCACATACAGAGTTTTAGCTACATGACAAATACGTTCAACATGTCCATATATTGAGAGTTAGCTACATGGCAGAGGAGTACAAAATGTCCATATACAGAGAGTTAGCTACATGGCAGATGAGTCCAACATGGCCATATACTGAGAGTTAGCTTTATGCCAGATGAGTGCAACATGTGTACATATAAAGTACTATCACCAACGTAGATGAGTCCAACATGTGTGCATACAGAGTACTATCACCAAGGCAGATAAATCCAACATGATCATAAAGAGAGAGATGGCTACATGGCTAATGAGTCCAACATGTCCCTATACAGACAGCTAGCTACATGGCAGAGGAGTACAAGATTTCCATATACAGAGAGTTAGCTACATGGCAGAGTAGTGCAACATTTTCATGTACAGAGCTCTTGCTCCATGGCAGTTGAGGCAAACGTGTCCATATACTGAGAGTTAGCTACATGGCAGAGTAGTGCAACATGTCCATATACACAGTGCTACATGGCAGATAACTCCAACATGGCCATATACTGAGAGTTAACGTTATGGCAGATGAGTGCAACATGTGTACATATAGAGTATTATCACCAAGTCAGATGAGTCCAACATGTTCCTATATAGAGAGATGGCTACATGGCTAATGAGTCAAAGATGTCCATATACAGAGAGCTAGCTACATAACAGCCAAGTCCAATATGTTAATATACAGAAAGGTGTCTATATAGCAGAGCAGTGCAATATTTCCGTATACAGAGTTCTAGCTACATGGCAGATGATTCCAACGTGTCCATATACTGAGAGCTAGCTACATGGCAGATAAGTCCAAAGTGTCCATATGCAGAGAGCTAGCTACATTGCAGAGTAGTGCAACATTTCCATATACAGTGTTCTAGCTACATGACAGAAGAGTCCAACAAGTCCATAAACAGAGAGCTAGCTACATGGAAGAGTAGTGCAACTTTTCCATATACAGTGTTCTAGCTACATGACAGAAGAGTCCAACAAGTCCATAAACAGAGAGCTAGCTACATGGAAGAGTAGTGCAATATTTCCATATACAGAGTTATAGCGACATGACAAGTGAGTCCAACATTTCCATATAATGAGAGCTAGCTAAATGGCAGAGTAGACCAATATGTCGACATACAGAGTACAAGCTATATAGCAAATGAGTCCATCGTGTCCATATACTGAGAGTTAGCTATATGGCAGATGAGTCCAACATGTGTATATTTATAGGGAAAGATACAAAGCAGAGTGAGTACAACATGTTCATACAGAGAGAGCTGGCTACATGGCTGAAGAATCCAACATGTCCATATACTTAGAGCTACCTACCTGGCAATCAAGTACAATATGTTCATATACAGAGAGCTACATACATGGCAGATTAGTCCAAGATATCCATGTACAGAGAGCTGGCTTCATGGTAGACAAATCCTATATGTTCGTATACAGAGAGTTAGATACATGGCAGAGTAGTGCAACATTTCCATATACAGAGTTCTAGCTACATGGCAGATGATTCCAACTTGTCCATATACTGAGAGATAGCTACATGGCAGATGAGTTCAAATTGTCCATATACAGAGAGCTAGCTATATGGCAGAGTAGTGCAACATTTCCATATACAGAGTTCTAGCTACATGACAGATGAATCCAACATGTCCATATAATGAGAGCTAGTTACATGGCAGATGAGTCCAAATTGTCCATATACAGAGTACTAGCTACCTGTCAGATGAATCCAACATGTGTATATTTAGAGAGCTCGTTACAAGGCAGATGAATCCATCATGTTCATTCCCAGAGAGTTGGTACATGGGTGATGAGTCCAGTGTGTCCATATACTGAGATCTACCTGCATGGCAGAGTAGTCCAACATGTCCATATACAGTGTACTAGCTAGAAGACAGATGATTCCATCATGTCCATGTCCTGAGAGTTAGCTACATGGCAGACGAGTCCAACATGTGTATATATAGAGGACTAATTACAAGGCAGATGAGTTCAACATGTTCATACAGAGATTTGGCTACATGGCTGAAGACTCCAACATATCCATATACTGAGAACTAGCTACATGGCAGACATGCCCAATACGTTCATATACATTGAGCGAGCTACACGACAGAGTAGTGCAATATTACCATATACAGAGTTCTAGCTACATGGCAGATTAATCCAATGTGTCCATATACTGAGAGCTGGCAACATGGCAGATGAGTCCAACATGTTCATATACAGAGAACTAGCTATATGGCAGATGAGTCCAATATGTCCATATAATGAGAGTAAGCTACATGACAGATGTGTCCAACATGTGTATATATATAGAACTAGCTACAAGGCATCTAAGTCCAACATGTCCATATACTGAAAGCTAGCTACATGGCTGTTGAGTCCAACATGTCCATATACTGAGAGCTAGCTTCATGACAGAGGAGCACAAAATGTCCATATACAGAGACTTACAGAGCTCTAGCTCCATGGAAAATGGTCCAACATGTCCATATACTGAGAGCTAGCTACATGGTCGAGTAGTCCAACATGTCCATATACAGAGTACTGGCTACATGACAGAAGAATCCAACATGGCCATATACTGAGAGTTAGCTTTAAGGCATATGAGGCTAACATGTGTATATATAGAGTACTATCAGCAAGGCAGCTGAGTCCAACATGTTCATACAAAGAGAGATGGCTACATTGCTAATGATTCCAACATGTACATATACATGGAAGGCAAGTCCAATATGTTCATATAAAAATAGCTAAGTACTTGACAGAATAGTACAATATTACCATATACAGAGTTCTAGCTACATGGCATATGAGTCCAACGTGTCCATATAGTAAGAGCTGTCTACATGGCAGATGAGTCCAACATTTGCATATACAGAGTACTAACTACATGGCAGATGTGTCCAACATGTCAATATACTGTGAGTAAGCTACATGGCAGACGTGCCAAACATGTGTATAATCAGAGGGCTCTTTACAAGACAGATGAGTCCAACATGTTCATACACAGAGAGCTGGCTATATGGCTGAGGAGTCCAACATGTCC
>NW_006409004.1:160477-162627 GCF_000296735.1 Chrysochloris asiatica | reverse complement strand
TAGCTACATGGCAGATGAGTCCAACATGTCCATATACTGAGAGCTAGCTACATGGCAGTGTATTGCAACATTTCCATATACAGTGTTCTAGCTACAGGGCAGATGAGTCACACATGTGTATATTTAGAGGTCTGACTACAAAGTAGTAGAGTGCAACATATTCATGCACAGAGAGCTAATTACATGGCTGATGAGTCCAACAGGTCCATATACTCAGATCTAGCAATATGGCAGAAATGTCCAATATATTCATATACAAAGAGCTAACTATACAGCAGATCAGTTCAACATATCCATGTACAGAGAGTTAGCCACATGTTAGATGAATCCAAAATGTCCATATACAGAGAGCTAGCTACAAGGCAGACAAGTCAAAATTTCCCTATAGAGTGAGCTAGATACATGGCAGAGCAGTGCAACATTTCCATATACAGAGTTCTAAGTACATGGCAGATTAGTCCAATATGTACATATTCTGAGTGATTGCTACATGGCAGAGTAGTCCAGCATGTCCATATCCAGAAGACTAGCTACAAGGCAGATGAGTCCAGTATGTCCATATATTGAGAGTTAGCTACATGGCAGATGAATCCAACATGCGTATATATAGAAGGCAAGCTACAAGGCAGATGATTAAAACATGTTTGTATAGACAGAGCTAGCTACATGGCAGATGAGTCCAACATGCGTATATGCAGTGGGCTAGCAACAATGCAGATTACTCGAACATGTTCACACAGGGAGAGCTGCCTACATGGCTGATGAGTCCAACATGTCCATATACTGAGAGCTTGGTCCATGGCAGAAACGTCCAATATGTTCATTACAGAGACCTACCTATATCGCAGATCAGTCCAACCTATCCATGCACAATGAGCTAGCTACATGGCAGACGAGTCCAACATGTCCATATGCAGAGAGCTACCTACATGGCAGAGTAGTGCAACATTTCAATATACAGACACCTAGCTCCATGACAGATGAGTCCAACATGTTCATACACAGAGAGCTGGCTACATGGTAGACTGGTCCAATATGTTCATATACAGAGAGCTACCTACATGGCAGATAAGTCCAACATATCCTTGCACAGAGAGCTAGCTACATGGCAGACGAGTCCAAATTGTCCATATACAGAGAGACAGCTACATGGCAGAGTAGTGCAACATTTCCATATACAGAGTTTTAGCTACATGACAGATGAATCCAACGTGTCCATATACTGAGAGTTAGCTACATGGCAGAGTAGTCAAACATGTCAATATACTGAGAGTTGGCTACAAGGCAGATGAATCCAACATGTCCATATACAGACAGATAGCTACATGGCAGACAAGTCCAATATGTTCATACACAGAGAGCTGGCTACATGGCTGATGAATCCAAAATATCCATATACAGAGACCTAGCTACATGTTAGACAATACAATATGTTCATATACAGAGAGCTACCTACATGGCATATCAGTCAAACATATCAATGCACAGAGAGCTAGCTACATGCAGACGAGTACAAAATGTCCATATACAGAGCGAAAGCTATATGGCATAGTAGTGCAACATTTCCATATACAGAGACCTAGCTACATGGCAGATGACTTCAAAATGTCCATATACTGACAGATAGCTACATGGCCGAATAGTCCAACTTAAGTAATATACAGAGAACTAGGTACATGGCAGATGAGTCCACCATGTCCATATAATGAGAGTTAGCTACATGACAGATGGGTCCAACCTGTGTATATGTAGAGGGCTAGCTACAAGGCAGATGAGCCCAACGTGTTCATACACAGAGAGTTTTCTACATGGCAGATGATTCAAACATGGTCATATACTGAGAATTATCTAGATGGAAGATAAGTCCAACTTGTGTATATTTAGAAGGCTAGCTACAAGTCAGATGAGTCCAACAGTTGCATACATAGAAAGCTGAATACATGGCTGTCGAGTGCAACATGTTCATATCCACAGACCTAGCTACATGGAATACAAGTCCAATATAATCTTATACAGAAAGTTACCTACATTACAGATCAATCTAACATATCCATGTATGGAGAGCTAGCCACATGGCAGACAAATACAAAATGTCCTTACAGAGAGAGCTATCTAAATGGTAGAGTAGTGCAACATTTCTATATACAGAG
>NW_006409004.1:150484-160002 GCF_000296735.1 Chrysochloris asiatica | reverse complement strand
GAGGTTGGCCCAGGATCGAACATTGTTTCGTTCTGCTGTGCACGGAGTCGCTATGAGTCGGTTCCAACTCGATGGCACCTGACAGCAACAGCAGCTACATGGCAGGTGAGACCATCATGCCAATACACTAAGAGTTAGCCATTTGGTATATGAGTCCAACATGTGTATATATAGAGGACGAGCTAAAAGTCAGAAGAGTCCAACATGTTCATCCAGAGAGATCTGGCTACATGGGTGATGAGTCCAATATATCCATATACAGAGAGCTAACTACATGGTAGACAAGTCCAATATGTTCATATACAGAGAGCTACCTACATGGCAGATCAGTCCAATATATCCATGCACAGAGAGCTGGCTACATGACAGATGATTCCAAACTACATGGCAGATGAGTCCCACATGTCCATAAACTGAGAGTTAGCTATATGGCAGATGAGTCCAACATGTGTATATATAGAGGACTACCTACAAGGCAGATGAGTTCCACATGTTCATATGGAGAGAGCTGGACACATGGATAATTAGTCCAACATTTTTATATGATAAGAGCTAGCTACATTGCAGACAAATCCAAAATGTCCCTATAGAATGAGCTAGATACATGGCAAAGCATTGCAACATTTCCATATACAGAGTTCTAGGTACATGGCAGATTAGTCCAACAGGTACATATTCTGAGAGATAACTACATGGCAGAGGAGTCCAACATATCCATAGCCAGAGTACTAGCTACATGGCAGCAGAATCCAACCTATCCATGCACAGGGAGCTAGGTACATGGCAGTCAAGTCCAATATGTTCATATACAGAGAGTTACACACATGGCAGACCAGTCCAACCTATCCATGCACAGAGAGCTATGTACATGGCAGACAAGTCAAATATGATCATATACAGAGAGCTAGCTACTAGCTACATGGCAGGCAAGTCCAATATGTTCATATACAGAGAGCTACTTACATATCAGATCAGTCCATCATATCCATGCATAGAGAGCTAGATAGATGGCAGACAAGTCCAAAATATCCATATGCAGGGAGCTAGCTACATGGCAAAATAGTGCAACATTTCCATATACAGAGTCCTAGCTACATGGCAGATGTGTATAATATGTCCATATACAGAGAGCTAGCTACATGGCAGAAAGGCCAATATGTTCATATACAGAGAATTACCTACATGGCAGATCAGTCCAACATATCCATGCACAGAGAGCTAACTACATGGTAGACGATTCCAAAATATCCATATACAGAGAGCTAGCTACATGGCAGAGTAGCACAAAATTTCCATATACAAATTTCTAGCTACATGGTAGCGCAACATTTCCATATACAGATTTCTAGCTACATCCAACGTGTCCACATACTGAGAGCTAGCTACATGGGAGAGTAGACCAACATGTCCATATACAGATTACTAACTACATGGTGGATGAGACCAACATATCCATATACTGATAGTTAGCTACATGGCAGATGAGTCCAACATTTGCATATATAGAGGACTAGCTACAAGGCAGATGAGTCCGAAATGTTCCTACACAGAGAGCTGGTTACATGGCCGATGAGTCCAAAAATGTCTAGCTACATGGCAGACAAGTCCAATATGTTCATATACAGAGAGCTACCTACATGGCGGATCATTCCAACATATCCATGCCCAAAGAGATAGCTACAAGGCAGATAAGGCCAAAATGTCCATATATAGAGTGCTATCTACATGGCAGAGTAGTGCATCGTTTCCATATACAGATTTCTAGCTACATGGCAGATGAGCTCAACGTGTCCATATACAGAGAGTTAGCTACATGCCAGAGTATTGCAACAATTACAAATACAGAGTTCAAGCTAAATGGCAGTTGAGTCCAACGTATCCATATATTGAGAGCTAGCTACATGGCGGAGTAGTCAAACATGACCATATAAAATGTACTTCCTACATGGCTGGATGAGCCCAACATGTCCATATACTGAAAGTTAGCTACATGGCAGATGTGCCAACATGCGTATATACAGAGGACGAGCTACAAGGAAGATGAATCCAACATGTTAATACAGACAGAGAGAGCTGGCTACATGATTTCAAAATGTCCATATACAGAGATCTACGTACATGCATAAAAGTCCAATATGTTCATATACAGAGAGTTACCTACATGGAATATCAGTCCAACATATCCATACACACAGAGCTAGCTACGTGGCAGACGAGTCAAAAATATCCATATATAGAGAGCTAGCTGCATGGCAGTGTAGTGCAACATTTGAATATACAGAGTTCTAGCTACATGGCAGATGAGTCCAACGTGTTCATGTACTGAGAGTTAGCTTCATGTCAGGGTATTCCAACATGTCCATATACAGAGTAAAATCTCCATGGCAGAAGAGTCCAACATGTCCATAAACTGAGAGTTAGCTACATGGCAGATGAGTCCAACATGTGTATATTTAGAGGGTTAGCTACAAGGCAGATGAGTCCAACTTGTTCATTCAGAGAGAGCTGACAACTTGGGTGCGGAGTCCAACATGTCAATATACTGAGAGCAACCTCCATGTCAGGCAAGTCCAATATGTTCATATACAGAGAACTACCAGCATGGCAGATCATTCCAACTTATCCATGCACAAAGAACTAGCTACATGGCAGACAAGTCTAACATTTCCATATACAGAGAGCTAGATACATGGTACACAAGTGCAATATGTTCATATACAGAGAAGTAACTCCATGGCAGATTAGTCCCTCATGCCCATGCACACTGAGCTTTTCACATGGCAGACGAGTCCAACACGTCCATATACAAAGAGCTAGCTCCATGGCAGAGTGGTGCAATATTTCCATATACAGAGTTCTACCTACATGGCAGATGAACCCAACGTGTACAAATACTGAGAGCTATCTACATGGCAGAGTAGTCAAACATGTCCATATACAGAGTACTAGCTACATGGCAGATGAGTCCAACATGTCCATATACAGCGAACTAGCTACATGGAAGAGTAGTGCAACATATTCACATACAGAGTTCTAATTACGTGGCAGATGATTCCAACATGTGTATATTTAGAGGGCTATCTATAAGGCAGATGACTCCAACATGTTCAGACAGAGAGAGCTGACTACATGGCTGATGAGTCCAAAGTGTCCATATACTGAGAGCTAGCTTCATGACAGAGTAGTTCAACATGTCTATATACAGAGTACTAGCTACATAGCAGATGTGTCTAACATGTCCATATACTGAGATTTAGCTACATGGCAGATTAGTCCAACATGCGTATATATAGAGGGCTAACTACAAGACAGATCAATTCAACATGTTCATACAGAGAGAGCTGGCTACATGGTTCATGAGTCTAACATGTTCACATACGTAGAGCTAGCTACATAGAAGACATCAAATATGTTCATATTCAGAGAGATACCTACATGTCAGATCAGTCCAACATATCCATTCACAGAGATCTAGCTATATGGCAGATAAGTCCAATTTGTTCATATACACAGAACTAGCAACATGGTAGAAGGGTGCTACATTTCCACATACGTAGTTCTAGCTCCATGGCAGATGAGTCCAACATGTCCATATAATGAGAGCTTGCTACATGGCAGAGTAGTCCATCATGTCCATATACAGAGTACTAGTTACATGGCAAATGAGTCTAACATGTCCATATACAGAGAGCAAGCTACATGGCACACAAGTCCAATATGTTCATATACAGAGAGCTAACTCCATGGCAGTTAGTCCATCATATCCATGCACAGAGAGCTTGCCACATGGCAGAAGAGTCCAAAATGTCCATATACAGAGAGGTAGCTTCATGGTAGACAAGTCGAACATGTTCATTCACAGTGAGCTAACTACATGTCAGATTAGTCCAATATACCCATACATAGAGAACTAGCAACATGGCAGACAAATCCAAAATGTCCATATACAGTGAGCTAGCTCCATGGCAGAGTAGTGCAACATATCCATATACAGAGCTCTTGCTACATGACAGATGAATCCATGTCCACATACTGAGAGGTAGCTACATAGCAGAGTAGTCCAACATGTCAATATACACAGTAGTAGCTACAAGGCAGTTGAATTCAACATGTCCATATACTGAGAGTTAACCATATGTCAGATGTGTCCAACATGCATATATAGAGAGGGCTAGTTACAAGGAAGATGAGTCCAGCATGTTCCTACAGAGAGAGCTGGCTACATGGCTGATGAGTCTAAGATATCCATATGCAGAGAGCTAGCTACATGGCAGACAAATCTAACATATTCACCTTCAGAGAACTTCCTACATGGCAGATCAGTCCAACATATGCATGCACAGAGAGCTAGGTACATGGCAGACGAGTACAACATGTCCATATTCTGAGAGTGAGCTGCATGGCAGATGAGTCCAAAATGTGTATATCTAGAAGACTAACTACAAGGCAGATGAGTACAACATGCTCATATACAGAGAGCTGGTTCCATGTCAAATGAGTCCAACATGTGCATTTATAGAGAGCTATTTCCATGGCAGACAAATCCAATATGTTCATATACAGAGAGCTTCCTACATGGCAGATCAGTCCAACATATCCATGCATTGAGAGTTAGCTACATGGCAGACGAGATCAAAATATCCTTATAAAGAGAGCTACCTGCATGTCAGAGTAGTACAACATTTCCATATACAGAGATCTAGCTACACGGATAATGACTCCAACGTGTGTATATACTGAGAGGTAGATAAATGGCAGAGCAATCGCACAAGTCCATATATATAGTACTAGCTACATAGCAGATGAGTCTAATATGTCCATACACTGAGAGTTAGCTACATGGCAGACGAGATCAAAATATCCTTATAAAGAGAGCTACCTGCATGTCAGAGTAGTACAACATTTCCATATACAGAGATCTAGCTACACGGATAATGACTCCAACGTGTGTATATACTGAGAGGTAGATAAATGGCAGAGCAATCGCACAAGTCCATATATATAGTACTAGCTACATAGCAGATGAGTCTAATATGTCCATACACTGAGAGTTAGCTACATGGCAGATGAGTACAACATGTGTATATATAGAGGACTTGCTAAAAGTCACATGAGTCAAACATGTTCACACAGAGAGCTGGCTACATGGGTGATGATTGCAAAATGTAGACATACTGAGAGTTAGCCTACATGACAGACAATTCCAATATGGTCATATCCAGAGTGTTACCTACATGGCTGATGAGTCCAACATATCCATGCATAGCAAGCAAGTACAAAATGTTCATATAAAGAGAGTTAGTTGCATGGCAGAGAAGTGCAACATTTCTATATACAGAGTTCTAGCTACATGGCAGATGAGTCCAACATGTCCATGTACTGAGAGCTAGTAACATGGCAGAATAGTCCAACATGTCCATATACAAAGTACTAGCTACATGGCAAGATGAGTCCAACATGTCCATATACTGAGAACAAGCTACATGGCAGGGTACTGCAACATTTTCATTTACAGAGTTCTAGGTACATGGCAGATGAGTCCAATGTGTCCATATCCTGGGAACTAGATTCATGGCAAAGTATTACAACATGTCCATATACAGAGTACTAGCTACAAAGCAGATGAGTCCAACATGTGTATATATAATGGACTAGCTACAAGGCAGATGAGTCCAACATGTTGAGACAGAGAGAGCTGGCTACATGGATGATGAGTCCAACATGTCCATATAGAGAGAGCTAGTTCCATGGCAGACAAGTCCAATATGTTCATATACAGAGAGCTAGCTACAAGGCAGATCAGTCCAACATATCCATGCACAGATAGCTAGCTACATGGCAGAGTAGTGCAACATTTCCATATACAGAATTCTAGGTACATAGCAGATGAGTTTCATGTGTCCATATACTCAGAGCTACCTACATGGCAGAGTAGTCCAATATGTTCACATACAGAGTACTAGCCACATGTCACATGAGACAAACATGTCCATGTCCATATACTGAGAGTTAGCTTTATGGAATTTGAGTCCAATGTGTGTTTATTTAGAAGACTAGCTACAAGGCATATGAGCCCAACATGTTTATACACAGATAGCTGGCTACCTGGCTGATGAGTCCAACATGTCCATAAACTGAGAGCTACCAACATGGCAGACAAGGCCAATATGATCATAACCAGAGAGCTACCTAAATGGAAGATCCGTATACCCTATCCAAGCACAGAGAGCTAGCTACATGGCAGACGAGTCCAAAATGTCAATATACAGAGAGTTAGTTACATGATAGAGTATTGCTACATTTCCATATACAGAGTACTAGGCACATGGCAGATGAGTCCAACGTATCCATATACTGAGAGCTACATGGCAGAGTAGTCCAACATATCCATATACAGAGTACTAGCTACATGAAAGATGAGTCCAACATATTCATATACTGAGAGTTAGATACATGGCAGATGAGTCCAGCAAGTGTATATATAGATGACTAACTACAAGGCAGATGAGTCCACCATGTTCATACAGAGAGAGCTGGCTACATGGATGATGAATCCAACATGTCAATATACTGAGAGCTAGCTACATGGCAGACAAGAGCAATATGTTCATACACAGGGAGATATCTACATGGTAGATCAGTTCAAGATATCCATGCACAGAGATGTAGTTACATTGCAGACGAGTCCAAAATTTCCATATACAGAGAGCTAGCTACATGGCAGAGTAGTGCTACATTTCCATATATAGAGTTCCAGCTTCATGGCAGATGTGTTCAACGTGTCCATATACTGAGAATTAGCTTCATGGCAGAGTACTCCAACATGCCCATATACAGAGTACTAATGATGTAGTAGATGAGTCCAACATGTCCATATACTGACAGTTAGCTAAATGGCAGATGAGTCCAACATGTGTATATTTAGAGGACTAGCTGCAAGGCAGATGAGCCCAACATTTTCATACAGAGGTGGTTACATGTCTGATGAGTCCAATATCTCCGTAAACTGAGAACTACCTACATCACAGACAAGTCCAATATAATCATTTTCATAGAGCTGCCTACATGGCAGTTCAGTAGAACATATCCATGCACAGAAAGCTAGCTAAATAGCAGACGAGTCCAAAATGTCCATGTACAGAGAGTTAGCTTCATGACAGAGTAGTGCAACATTTCCTTATACAGAGTTCTAGCTACATGGCAGATGAGTCCACCGTGTTCGTATACTGAGATCTATCTACATGGAAGTGTAGTGCAACATGTTCATATACCATGTACTAGCTACATGGCAGATGAGTCCAACATGTCCATATACTGGGAGTTAGCTACATGGCAGATGGGACCAACATGTGTATATACGGAGAGGTAGCTACATGGCAAATGAGACCAACATGTCCATATATTGAGAGTTAATTACATGGCAGAAGAACCCAACATGTATACATTTATAGGGCAAGCTACAAGGCACATGAGAGGAACATGTTCATACACAGAGAGCTGCCTACATGGCTGACGAGTCCAAAATGTGCATGTCCTGAGAGCTACCTACATGGCAGACAAGTCCAATATGTTCATATACAAAGAACTACCTATGGCAGATCAGTGCCACATATCCATGCACAGAGAGCTACCCACATGGCATACGACACCCAGAATTTCCAAATAAAGAGAGATAGCTTCATGGCAGAGTAGCGCTACATTTCCATATACAGAGTTCTAAGCACATGACAGATGTGTCCAACGTATCTATATACTGAGAGCTAGCTACATGGCAGAGTAGTCCAATATTTCCATATAAAGAATACTATCTACTTGGCCGTTGAGTCCAACATGAACATATACGGAAACTTAGCTACAAGGAAGATGAGTCCCATATCTTCATATACAGAGAGCTACCTACATGGCAGATCAGTCCAACATATCCATGTACAGAGAGGTAGCTACATGGCAGACAAATCCAATATATTCAAATTCAGAGAGCTAGCTACGAGGCAGAGTAGTGCAACATTTCCATATACAGAGTTCTAGCTACATGGCAGATGAGTCCAACATGTCCATATACTGAGATCGAGCTACATGGCAGAGTAATCCAACATGATCATATACATAATAACTAGCTACATGTCAGATGAGTCCATTATGTCCATATACTGAGAGTTTGCTACATGACAGATGAGTCCAACATGGGTATATTTAGAGGGCTCGGTACAAGGCAGATGATTCCAACTTGTTCATACAGAGAGAGCTGGCTACATGGCTGATGAGTCCAACATGTCCATATACTGAGATCTAGCTACATGGCAGACAAGTCCAATATGTTCATATACAGAGCACTAACTACATGACAGATCAGTCCGACATAACCATTTACAGTGAGCAAGCTACTTGGCAGACGAGTCCAAAATGTCCATTTACAGATAACTAGCTAAATAACAGAATAATGCAACATTTCCATATACACTGTTCTAGCTACATGGCAGAAGAGTCCAACATGTCCATATACAGAGAGCTAACTACATGGCAGTGTATTGCAACATTTCTATATACAGAATTCAAGCTATGTGGCAGATGAGACCAATGTGTCCATATACTGAGAGCTAGCTACATGGCAGAAGAGTCCAACATGTCCATATACAGAGAGCTAACTACATGGCAGTGTATTGCAACATTTCTATATACAGAATTCAAGCTATGTGGCAGATGAGACCAATGTGTCCATATACTGAGAGCTAGCTACATGGCAGAAGAGTCCAAAATGCTAATATAGAGAGCACTAGCTACATGGCAGAGTTGTGCAACATTTCCATATACAGAGTTTTAGCTTCAAGGCAGATGATTCCCATATCTTCATATACAGAGAGCTACCTACTTGGGAGATCAGTCCAACCCATCCATGTACAGAGAGCTAGCTATATGGCAGACGAATGCAATATGTCCAAATTCAGAGAGCTAGCTAAATGGCAGAGTCGTGCAACATTTCCATATACAGGGTTCTAGCTAAAAGGCAGATGACCCCAACCTGTCATACACTGAGAGCGAGCTACATGGCATAGTAATCCAACATGTTCATATAAAGAGTACTAGCTACATGGCAGATGAGTCCAACTTGGGTATATTTAGAGGTGTTGGTACAAGGCAGATGAGTCCAAAATGTTCATACATAGAGAGCTGGCTACATGGCTGATGAGTACAACATGTCCATATTCAGAGATCTAGCTATATGGCAGACAAGTCCAATATGTTCATATACAGAGTGCTAACTACATGACAGATCAGTCCAACATATGAATTTACAGTGAGCTAGATACATGGCATACAAGTCCAAAATATCAATATACAGAGGGCTAGCTACATGCCAGTGTAGTGCAACATTTTCATATACACTGTTCTAGCTACATGGCAGATGAGGCCAATGTGTGCTTATACAGAGAGCTAGCTACATGGCAGAGTAGTGCAACATTTCCATATACAGAGTTCTAGCTACATGGCAGATGAGTGCAACATGTCCATATACTGAG
>NW_006409004.1:136926-150384 GCF_000296735.1 Chrysochloris asiatica | reverse complement strand
TAGCTACATGGCAGATGAGTCCAACATATGTATGCATAGAGGACTAGCTACAAGGCAGATGAGTCCAACATGTTCATGCACAGAGACCTGGCTACATGGCTGATGAGTCCAACATGCCAACATACTGAGAACTAGTTACATGGTAGACTAGTCCAATTTGTTAATATACAGAGTTACCTACATGGCAGATCAGTCCAACATATACATGCACAGAGAGCTAGCTACATGGCAGACTAGTCCAAAAGGCCCATATACAGAGAGATAGCTACATGGCAGAGTAGTGCAAATTTTCCATATTCAGATTTCAAGTGACATGGCAGATGAGTCAAACCTGTCCATATACAGAGAGCTAGCTACATGGCAGAGTAGTGCAACATTTACATATAAAGAATTTTAACTACATGCCAGCAGAGTCCAACATGTCCATATACAGAGAGGTAGCTATATGGCAGAGTAGTGCAACATTTCCATATATTGAGTTCTAGCTACATGGCAGAAGAGTCCAACATTTCCATATACAGAGAGTTAGCTACGTGGCAGACTAGTGCAACATTTCAATATACAGATTTCTGGGTACATTGCAGACAAATCTAATGTGTCCTTATACAGAAAACTACCTACATGTCAGAGTAATGCAACATTTCAGTATACAGATTTCTGGATACATGGCAGATGATTCCAAAGTGTCCATATACTGAGTTCTAGCTTCATGGTAGAGAAGTACAATTTGTTCATATACAGAGAATACCTACATGGCAGATGAGTCCATCATGTGTATATATAGAGGACTAGCAAAAAGGAGCTCTGGTAGCATAGTGGTTATGAATCTGGCTGCGAACTGCAGGGTCAGCAGTTCGAAACTACCAGCTGCTCCGCAGGAGAAAGATGAGGCGTTCTGCTCCCGTAAAGATTAACAGCCTCGAAAACCCTGTTCAGGGTCGCTATGAGTCAGAACCAACTGCAAGGCACATAACAACAACAACAGCTACTAGGAAGATGAGTCCAACACAGTCATATGGAGAGAGCTGGCTACATGGCAGATGAGTCTCACATGTCCATATACAGAGAGCTAGCTGCATGACAGATGAGTCCAACATGTCTATATACTGATAGTTAACTACGTGGTAGATGATTCCAACACGTTCATATATAGAGAACGAGCTACAAGGCAGATGAGTCCAATATGTTCATACAGAGACCTGGCTACATGACCAATGAGTCCCACTTGTCCATATACAGAGTGCTAGCAACATGGTAGATGAGTCCAACATGTGTATGTAGACAGGACTAGCGACAAGGCAGAGGAGTCCAACATGTTCATACATAGAGAGCTGTCTACGTGTCCATATACAGAGAACTAGCTCCATGGCAGACAAGTGCAACGTGTCCATATACAGAGAGCTAGCTCCATGGCAGACAAGTCCTATATGTTCATATACAGAGTGCTATCTATATGGCAGATCAGTCCAACATATCCATGTACAGAGAGCTAGCTACATGGCAGAGAAGTCCAAAATGTCCATATCCAGAGAATTAGTTACATCGCAGATAAGTGAGAGAATTCTAGCTACATGGCAGATGAGTCCAACATGTCCATATACTGTGAGTAAGCTACATGGCAGAGTAGTGAAACATTTCCATATACAGAGTTCTAGTCACGTGGAAGATGTGTCCACAATGTCCATATACTGGGAGTTAGCTACATGACAGATGAGTCCAGCATGTGTATATTTAGAGGACTAGCTACATGGCAGAGAAGTCCAATATCTTCACATACATAGAATAACTACATAGCAGATGAGTTCAACTTAACCATGTACAGAGAGCTAGCTACAGGTCAAACGAGTCCAAAATGACCATATACAGAGAAATAGCTACATGGCAGAGTAATGCAACATTTTCATTTACAATGTTCTAGGTACATGGCAGATGAGTCTATCGTGTCCATATACAGAGAGCTAGCTACATGGCAGAGTAGTGCAACATTTCCATATAAAGAATTTTACCTACATGGCAGATGAGTCCAAGGGGTGCATATAGTGAGAGCTAGCTAATTGGCAGAGTACTGCAACATTTCCATATACAGAGTACTAGTTACATGGAAGATGAGTACAACGTGTCCATACACTGAGAGCTAGCTACATGGCAGATGAGTCCAACATATGTACATATAGATGACTAGCTACATGGCAGATGAGTCCAACATATGTATATATAGAGGACAAGCTACATGGTAGACAAGTCCAATTAGTTCATATACAGAGAGTTACCTACATGGCAGATCAGTCCAACATATACATGTACAGAGAGCTAGCTAAATGGCAGACTAATCCAAAATGTCCATATACAGAGAGACAGCTACAAGGCAGAGTAGTGCAACATTTCCGTATACAGAGTTCAAGTTGCATGGCAGATGAGTCCAACTTGTCCATATACAGAAGGCTAGCTACATGGCAGATTAGTGCAACATTTCCTTATACAGAGTTCTAACTATATGACAGAAGAGCCCAACATGTCCATATACAGAGAGGGAGCTACATGGCAGTTTAATGCAACATTTCCATATATTGATTTCTAGCTTCATGACATAAGAGTCCAACATGTCCATATACATAGAGCAAGCTACATGGCAGAATAATGCAACATTTCCATATACAGAATTCTAGCTACATGGCAGGTGAGTCCAACGTGTCCTTATACTCAGAGCTAGCTACATGGCAGAGTAGTGTAACATGTCCATATACAGAGTTATAGCTACCTGGCAGATGAGTCCAACGTGTGCTTATACTGAGAGCTTGCTTCATGGCGCATGAGTCCAACATTTGTATATTTAAATGTCTAGCTACAAGGTAGATGAGTCCAACATGTTCATTAACAGAGAGCTGGCCACATGGCAGATGAATCCAACATGTGCATGTTTAGAGGGCTAGCTACATAGCACACAAGTCCAATATCTTCATATAAAGAGAGCTAACTACATAGCAGATCTGTCCAACATAATCATGTATAGAAAGGTAGCTACATGGCAGAGGAGTCCAAAATATCCATATTCAGAGAGCTAGCTACATGGCAGAGTAGTGCAACATTTCCATATACAGAGTTCCAGCTACAAGGCATATGAGTCCAATGAGTGCATATAATGCAAGGTATCTAAATAGCAGATGAGTCCAACATGTACATATAGGGAGAGTTAGCTACAAGGCAGATGAGTCCCACATCTTCATATACAGAGATCTAGCTACATGGCTGATCAGTCCAACATATCTCTGTACAGAGTCCAAAATGTCAATATACAGAGGGATAGCTACATGGCAAACTACTGCAACATTTCCATATACAGAGTTCTAGCTACATGGCAGATGAGGCCAATGTGTCCATATACAGATAGCTAGCTACATGGCTGAGTAGTGCAACATTTCAATATACAGAGATATGGATACATGGCAGATGAGGCCAAGGTGTCCATATACAGAGAGCCAGCTACATGACAGAGTAGTGCAACATTTCAATACACAGAATTCTGGATACATGTCATATGAGTATAACGTGTCCATATACAGAGAGTTAACTACATGACAGAGTAGAGCAACATTTCCATATACACAGTTCTAGCTACATGGCAGATGAGTACAAAGTGTCCTTATACTGCGAGCTAGCTGCATGGCAGATGTGTAAAACATATGTATATAGAGAGGACTAGCTACAAGGCAGATGAGTCCAACATGTTCATACACAGAGAGCTGGCTACATGGCTCATGATTCCAACATGTCCATATACTGAGAGCTAGCTACATGGTAAACAAGTCCAATTTAT
Source organism: Chrysochloris asiatica (assembly GCF_000296735.1). Lineage (NCBI taxonomy): Eukaryota > Metazoa > Chordata > Mammalia > Afrosoricida > Chrysochloridae > Chrysochloris > Chrysochloris asiatica. The sequence continues at coordinate 146,570 of NW_006409004.1, read as the reverse complement.
TCATATACATAAAGCTACCTACATGGAAGATCAGTCCAACATATCCTTGTATGGAGAGCTGGCTTCTTGGCAGACTAGTCCAAAATGTCCATATACAGAGTATTAACTTCATGGCAGATGAGTCCAACATTTACATATACGGAGAGTTAGCTAAAAGGGAGATGAATCCCATATCTTCATATATAAAGAGAAACCTACATAGGAAATCAGTCCTACATATCCATGTACAGAGAGCTAGCTATATGGCAGATGAGTCAAAAAATATCTATATACAGAGAGCAAGCAACATGGCAGAGTAGTGCAACATTCTCATATACAGAGTTCTAGCTACATGGTAGAAGAGTCCAACATGTCCATATAGTGAAAGTTACCTACTGGCAGGTGAGTCCAGCATGTGTATACTTAGAAGGCTAGTTACATGGCAGACAAGTCCAATATCTTCATAAACAGAGAGTTAACTACATAGCAGATCAGTCCAATATACCTACTTTCAGATAGCTAGCTACATGGCAAACAAGCCGAATATGTTCATATACTGAGAACTACCTACATGGCATATCATTCCACCATATCGATGTACAGAGAGCTAGCTACATGGCCCACAAGTTCAACATGTCCATACACAGAGAGCTAGCTATATGGCAGAGTAGTGCAACATTGCCATATGTACAGTTTTAGATACATGGCAGATGAATCCAACGTGTTCATATAGAAAGAGCTAGCTACATGGAAGAGTAGTGCAACATTTCCATATACAGAGTTCTAACTACTTGGCAGATGAGTCCAACAAGTGCATGTACTGAGAGGTAGCTAAATGGCAGAGTAGTCCAACATGTCCATATACAGAGTACTAGCTACATGGCAGACGAGTTCAACATGTCCATATACGGAGAGTTAGCCACAAGGCAGATGAGTCACATATCTTCATATACAGAGAGCTACATACATGCCAGATCAGTCCAACATATCCATGTACAGAGCTACATGGCAGACTAATCCAATATGTCCAAATTCAGAGAGCTAGCTACATGGTAGAGTAGTGCAACATTTCCATATACAGAGTTCTAGCTACATGGCAGATAAGTCCAAAGTGTCCATATACTGAGAGGAAGCTACATGGCAGAGTAATCCGACATGTCCATATACAGGATACTAGCTACATGGCAGATGAGTCCATTATGTCCATAAACTGAGAGTTTGCTACATGGCAGATGACCCCAACATGGGTATATTTAGAGGGCTCGGTACAAGGCAGATGAGTCCAACATGTTCATACAGAGAGAGCTGGCTACATGGCTGATGAGTCCAACATGTCCCTATACTGAGAGCTAGTTACATGGCAGACAAGTCGAATATGTTCATATATAGAGCACTAACTACATGACAGATCAGTCCAACATAACCATTTACAGTGAGCTAGCTACATGGCAGAAGAGTCCAAAATGTCAATATACAGAGGGCTACCTACATGGCAGAGTTGTGCAACATTTCCATATACACTGTTCTAGCTACATAGCAGAAGAGTCCAACATGTCCATATATAGAGATCAAGCTACATGGCAGAGTATTGCAACATTTCCATATACAGAATTCTAGCTACCTGTCAAATGAGGCTAATGTTTCCATATACAGCGAGCAAGCTACATGGCAGAGCAGTGCAACATTTCAATATACAGAGTTATGGATACATGGCAGATGAGGCCAGCATGTCCATATAAAGAATGCTAGCTACATGGCAGAGTAGTGCAACATTTCAATACACAGTTTTCTGGATACATGGCAGATGAGTCTAACATGTCCATATACAGAGAGATAGCTACATGGCAGAGTTGTGCAACACTTCCATATACAGAGTTCTAGCTACATGGCAGAGGAGTATAACATGTCCATATATTCAGAGCTAGCTACATGGCAGAAGTGTCCAACATATGTATATATAGAGGACTAGCTACAAGGCAGATGAGTCCAACATGTTCATACACAGAGACCTGGTTACATGGCTTATGATTCCAACATGTCCACATACTGATATCTAGCTACATGGAAGACAAGTCCAATTTGCTCATATACAGAGAGTTACCCACATGGCCGATCAGTCTAACATATCCATGCACAGAGAGCTAGCTACATGGCAAACTAGTCCAAAATATCCATATACAAAGAAATTGCTACATTGCAAAGTAGTGCAACATTTCAATATCCAGAGTTCAAGTTACTTGGCAGATGAGTCCAACATGTCTATATACAGAAAGCTAGCTACATGGCAGATTAGTGCAACATTTCCATATACAGAGTTCTAACTACATGACAGAAGAGTCCAACATGTCCATGTACAGAGAGCTAGCTACATGGCAGAGTAGGGCAACATATCCCTATACAGACTATTAGCTACATGGCAGATGAGTCCAAAGTGTCCATATTCTAAGAGCTAGCTTCAATACAGAGTAGTCCAAATTGTCCATATACAGAGTATTAGCTACATGGCAGATGAGTCCAACTTGTCCATATACTCAGAGTTAGCTACACTGCAGATGAGTCCAAAATAAGTATATATACAGGACTACTTACAAGGCAGATGAGTCCATCATGTCCATATACTGAGTTCTAGCTTCATGATAGAGAAGTCCAATTTTTTCATATACAGAGAATACCTACATGACAGATGAGTCCAACATGTCCATATACTGAGAGTGACCTACATGGCAGATGAGTCCAATATGTGTATATAGAGAGGACTAACTACAAGGCAGATGAACCCAACATATCCATGCAAAGAGAGTTGGCTACATGGCTTTTGAATCTCACATGTCCATATACAGAGAGCTAGCTTCATGGCAGATAAGTCCAACATGTCCAAATACAGAGTACTAGCTACATGGCAGATGATTCCAACATGTCCATATACTGATACTTACCTACATGGTAGATGAGTCCAACATGTGTATATATGGAGAACGAGCTACCAGGCATATGAGTCCAATATGTTCATACAGAGACCTGGCTACGTGGCCAATGAGTCCCACTTGTCCATATACAGAGATTGAGCAACATGACAGATGAGGCCACCATGTGTATATAGAGAGGGCTAGCGACAAGGCAGATGAATCCAACATGTTTATACAGAGAGAGCTGGCTACATGGTTCATGAGTCCAACATGTCCATATACTGAGAGCTACCTACATGTCAGACAATTCCAATATGTTCATATACCGAGAACTACTTATGGCAGATCAGTCCAACATATCCATGCACAGAGACCTAGCTACATGTAGATGAGTCCAAAATGTGCATATATAGAGAGCTAGATACATGGCAGAGTAGTGCTACATTTCCATATTCAGAGTTGTAGCTACATGGCAGATGCATCCAACGTGTCCATATACTGATAGCTAACTACATGGCAGAGTAATCCGACATGTCCATATACAGAGTACTAGATAAATGGTAGATGAGTCCAAAATGTCCATATACTGAGAGTTAGCTACATGGTAGATGAGTCCAACATGTGTATATATATAGGACTTGCTACAAGGCAGATGACTTCAACATGTTCATATCCAGAGTACTAGCTATATGGCAGATGAGTCCAACATGGGTATATATAGAAAACGAGCTACAAGCAGACGAGTCCAATATGTTCATACAGAGTGAGCTGGCTACATGTCTGATGAGTCCCACATGTACATATACAGAGAGCTAGCTACATTGTAGACAAGTCCAATATGATCATATTCAGAGAGATATCTACATGGAAGATCAGTCCAACATATACATGCACAGAGACCTATCTACATGTCAGATGATTCCAAAATGTCCATATACAAAGAGCTAGCTACATGGCAGAGTAGCCCAACATGTCCATATACAGAGTACTAGTTACATGGCAGATGAGTCCAACATAGCCATATACTGAGAATTAGCTATATGGCAGATGAGTCCAATATGTGTATATATAGAGAACTAAGTACAAGGCAGATGAGTCCAACATGGTCATACAGACAGAACTGGCTACATGGCTAATTAGTCCAACGTGTATATATTGAAGACTAGCTACAAGGCAGATGAGTCGATCATGTTCATACAGAGATAGCTGGCTGCATGGAGAATGAGTCCAATATGTCCCTTTACAGACAGCTAGCTACATGGCAGACAAGTCCAATATGTTCGTATACAGAGAGCTACCTACATGGCAGATCAGTCCAACATATCCATGCACGGAGAGCTAGCTACATGGCAGACGAGTCCTAAATGTCCATATGCAGAGTGCTAGCTGCATGGCAAAGTTGTGCAACCTTACCATATACAGATTTCTAGCTACATGGCATATGAGACCAACGTGTCCAAATACTGAGAGCTAGCTACATGGCAGAGAAGTCCAACATGTCCATATAGAGAGCACTAACTACATGGCAGGTGAGTCCAACATGTCCATATACTGAGAGTTAGCTACATGCCAGATGAGACCAACATGTGTATATTTAACTGACTAGCTACAAGGCAGAAGGGTCCAACATGTTCATACAGAGAGAGCTGGCTACGTGGCTGAAGAGTTCAACATGTGTATATATAGAGGACTAGCTACAAGGTAGATGATTCCAACATGTTCATATGGAGAGAGTTGGCTACATGGCTGATGAGTCCCACATGTCCATATACAGAGAGTTAGCTACATGGCAGAAAAGTCCAATTTGTTCATATACAGAGAGTTACTTACAACTTACATGGCATATCAGTACAACATACCCATGCACAGAGAGCTTGCTACATGGCAGACGAGTCCAAATTGTCCATATGCAGAGCTCAAGCTACATGGCAGAATAGTGCAAAATTTCCATGTGCAATGTTCTAGCTACATGTCAGATGAGTCTGTCGTGTCCATATACAGAGAGCTAGCTACATGGCAGAGTATTGCAACATTTCCATTTACAGAGTTCTAGCTACATGACAGATGAGTCCAACGTGTGCATATACTGAGAGCTACCTAATGGCAGAGTAGTCCAACATGTCCATATACTGTGTACTATCTGCATGGCAAATTAGTCCAACATGTCCATATACTGAGAGTTATATACATGGCCGATGAGTCCAATATCTTCATATACAGAGAGCAACCTGCATATCAAATCAGTGCAACATATGCATGTACAGAGAGCTAGCTCCATGACAGATGAGTCTAAAAAGTCCATATACAGAGAGCAAGCTACATGGCAGAGTAGTGCAACATTTCCATATACAGAATACAAGCTATATGTCAGATGAGTCCAACGTGTCCATACACAGAGAGCTAGCTACATGGCATAATAGTGCAATATTTCCATATACAGAGTTGTAGTTTCATGGCAGAGTAGTCCAATGTGTGCATAAACTGAGAGATAGCTACATGGCAGAGTAGTCTAACATACCCATATACAGAGTAATAGCTTCATGGCAGATGAGTCCAACATGTCCATAAACTGAGAGTTAGCTACATGTGAGATAAGTTCAACATGTATATATTTAGAGGGCTAGCAAAAGGCAAATGAGTCCAAGATGTTCATCCTCAGAGAGCTGGCTACATGGCAGATCAGTCCAACATATCCATGTACAGAGAGCTAGCTACATGGCAGACAAGTCCAAAATGTCCATATAAAGAGAGGTAGCTTCTTGGCAGAGTGGTGCAACATTTCCATATACAGAGTTCTAGCTACATGGCAGATGAGTCCAACGTGTCCATATACTAAGAGCTAGCTACATGGCAGCGTAGTCCAACATGTCCATATACAAAGTACTAGCTACATGGCAGATGAGTCCAATATGTCCCTATACTGAGAGTTAACTACATGGCAGATGAGTCCAACATGTGTATACTTAGAGAGCTCGTAACAAGGAGGATGTATCCAACATGTTCATACACAGAGAGCTGGCTATATGGCTGATGATTTCAACATGTCCATATACTGAGAGATAGCTACATGACAGACAAGTGCAATATGTTCATGTACAGAAAGCCACCTACGTGGAAGATCAGTCCAACATATCCATGTACATTGAACTAGCTACATGGCAGAGTAGTGCAACATTTCCATATACAGCTTGCTACATGGCAGACTAGTCCAACATGGCCATATACAGAGTTCTAGCTACAGAGCAGATGTTTCCAACATGTCCATATACTGAGAGTTAGCTACATAGCAGATGAATCCAACATGTGTATATTTAGAGGGCTAGCTAAAGGCAGATGAGTCCAACATGTTCATACACAGAGATCTGGCTACATGGCTGATAAGTCCAATATGTCCACATACTGAGACCTAGCTACATTATAGACAAGTCTGTATATGTTCATATACAGAGAGCCACCTACATGGCAGATCAGTCCAACATATGCATTTACAGAGAGATAGCTAGATGGCAGACGAGTTCAAAATGTCCATATACACAGAGCTAGTCACATAGCAGAGTAGTGCAACATTTCCATATACAGAGTTCTAGCAACATGGCAGAGTAGTCCAACATGTACATATGCAGAAACCTAGCTACATGGCAGAGTATTGCAATATTTCCATATACAGACTTCTACCTACATGGCAGATGAGTCCAATGTGTCCATATACTGAGACCTAGCACCATGGCAGAGTTGCCAAACATGTCCATGTTCAGAGTACTAGCTACATTGCAGATAAATCCAACATGTCCATATACTGAGGGTAAGCTATGTGGGAGATGAGTCAACATGTGTATATTTTGAGGGATAGCTAGAAGGCAGATGAGTCCAATATGTGCATACACAGAGAGCTTGCCACATGACTGATGAGTCAAACATATCCACATACTGAGAGCTAGCCATATGGCAAACAAGTCCAATATGTTCATATAAAGAGAGCTGTCTACATAGCAGATCAGTCCAACATATCCATGTACAGAGAGCTAGCTACATGACAGACGAGTCCAAAATGTCCATATACAGAGAGCGAGCTACATGGCAGAATAGTGCAACATATCAATACACATAATTCCGGATATATGGCGGATGAGTCTAATGTGTCCATATACAGAGAGCTAGGTACTTGTCAGAGTTGTGCAACATTTTCATATACAGAGTTCCAGCTACATAACAGTTGAGTCTATCGAGTGCATATACTGAGAGGTAGCTAAATGTCAGAGTAGTGAACATGTCCATATACAGAGTACTAGCTACAGGGCAGATGAGTCCAATATGGACATATATGGAGGGTTAGCTACAAGACAGATGAGTCCCATATCTTCATATACAGAGAATAACCTACATGGTATATCAGTCCAACATATCCATGTACAGAGAGCTAGCTACATGGCAGATTAATCCAATAAGTCCCTTTACAGACAGCTATCTACATGGCAGACAAGTCCAATATGTTCGTATACAGAGATCTACCTACATGGCAGATCAGTCCAACATATCAATGCACGGAGAGCTAGCTACATGGCAGACGAGTCCTATATGTCCATATGCAGAGTGCTAGATGCATGGCAGACTTGTGCAACCTTTCCGTATACAGATTTCTAGCTACAAGGCAGATGAGTCCAATGTGTCCATATAGAGAGCACTAGCTACATGGCAGGTGAGTCCAACATGTCCACATACTGAGAGTTAGCTACATGGCAGAAAAGTCCAATATGTTCATATACAGAGAGCTACTTACATAGCATATCAGTCCAACATATCCATGCACAGAGAGCTAGCTATATGGCAGAAGAATCCAAAATGTTCATATACAGAGAGAGAGCTACATGGCAGAATAGTGCAAAATTTCCATGTACAGTGTTCTAGCTACATGGCAGATGAGTCTATCATGTCCATATACAGAGAGCTAGCTACATGGCAGAGTATTGCAACATTTCCATTTACAGAATTCTAGCTACATGGCCGATGCGTCCAATTTGTCTATATATGGAGAGTTCGTTACATGGAGATGTGTCCAACATGTGTATATTTAGAGGGTTAACTACAAGGCAGATGAGTCCAACATGTTCATACACAGAGTGTTGGATACATTGCTGATGATTCCAACATGTCTATATACTGAGACAAGTCCAATATGTTCATACAGAGAGAGCTACCTACATGGCAGATAAGTCCAACATATCCATTTACAAAGAGGTAGCTACATGGCAGACGAGTTCAAAATGTCCATATACAGAGATCTAGCTGCATGGCAGATTAGTGCAACCTTTCCATGTACAGAGTTCTAGCTAAATGGAATATGAGTCCAACTTGTCCATATACTAAGAGCTAGCTACATTATATAGTAGTCCAACATGTCCATATACAGAGCACTATCTACATGGCAGATGAGTCCAACATGTCCATATACTGAGAGTTAGCTAAATGGCTGATGATTCCAACATGTGTATATTTTAGAGGACTAGCTACAAGGCAGATGAGTCCAACATGTTCATACACAGAGAGCTGGCTACATGCCTGATGAGTCCAACATGTGTATATATAGAGTGCTAGCTACAAGGCAGATGAGTTCTACATGTTCATATGGAGGGAGCTGGCTACATGGCTGATGAGTGTCACATGTCCGTATACAGAGAGTTAGCTACATGGCAGAAAAGTCCAATATGTTCATATACAGAGAGCTACTTACAAGGAGCTCTGGTAGCATAGTGCTTACGAATCGGGCTGTGAACCTTAAGGTCAGCAGTTCGAAACTACCAACCGCTCCGCGGAAGAAAGATGAGGCTTTCTACTACCGTAAAGATTTACACCCTCAGAAAACCTATACAGGTTCGCTATGGGTCAGAACCGACTCGACGGCACTTAACAACAACAACAAAAACAACTTACATGGCAGATCAGTACAACATATGAATGCACAGAGAGCTAGCTACATGGCAGACAATTCCAAAATGTCCATATACAGAGATCTAGCTGCATGGCAGAGTAATGCAACCTTTCCATGTAGAGAGTTCTAGCTACATGGCATATGAGTCCAACGTGTCCATTTACTGAGAGCTAGCCACATGGCATATGAGTCCAAAATTTCCATATAGGGAGAGTGAGCTACATGGCAGAATAGTGCAAAATTTCCACATACAGAGTTCTAGCTACATGGCAGATGAGTCCAACCTGTCCATATACTGAAAGCAGGCTACACGTCAGAGTAGTCAAACATGTCCATATACAGAGTAGCAGCTACGTGGCAGATGAGTCCAACATGTCCATATACTGAGAGTTAGCTACGTGGCAGATGAGTCCAACATGTGTATATTTACTGAGCTAGCTACAAGGTAGTTGAATTCAACATGTTCACACACAGAGAGCTTGCTACATGACTACTGAGTCCAACATGTCCATATACAGAGATCTAACTACACGGCAGACAAGTCCAATATGTTCGTATACAGAGAGCTTCCTACATGGCAGATCATTCCAAAATATCCATGCACAGAGAGCTAGCTAAATGGCAGATAATTCTAAAATGTCCATATACAGAGATCCAGCTGCATGGCAGAGTAGTGCAACCTTTCCATGTAGAGAGTTCTAGCTACATGGCATATGAGTCCAACGTGTCCATATACTGAGAGCTAACTACATGGCAGAATAGTCCAACATGTCCACATACAGAGCACTATCTACATGGCAGATTATTCCAACATGTCCATTGTTGTTGTTGTT
>NW_006409004.1:134559-136542 GCF_000296735.1 Chrysochloris asiatica | reverse complement strand
TACAAGGCAGATGAGTCCAACATGTTCATATGGAGGGAGCTGGCTACATGGCTGTTCATTCCCACATGTCCGTATACAGAGAGTTAGCTACATGGCAGAAAAGTCCACTATGTTTATTATAGAGAACAACTTACAAGGAAGATCAGTACAACATATCAACGCACAGAGAGCTAGCTACATGGCAGAGGAGTCCAAAATGTCCATATACAGAGAGCAAGGTATATGGCAGAATAGTGCAACATTTCCATGTACAGAGTTCTAGCTACTTGGCAGATGAGTCCAACATGTCCATATACAGAAAGGAGGCTACATGGCATAGTAATCAAACATGTCCATATACAGAGTACTAGCTACATGGCAGATGAGTCCAACATGCTCATATAATGAGAGTTAGCTACATGGCAGATGAGTCCAACATGTGTATATTTAGAGAGCTAGCTACAAGGCAGATGAGTCCAACATGTTCACACAGAGAGCTTACTACATGGCTAATAAGTCCAACTTTCCATATACTGAGAGCTAGCAACATGGCAGACAAGTCCAAATTCTTCATATCCAGAGAGCTATCTCACATAGCAGATTAGACCAACATATCCATGTACAGAGAGCTAGCTACATGACAGACGAATCCAAAATGTCCATATACAGAGAGATAGCTACGTGGTAGAGTAATGCAACATTTCCATGTATAGTGTTCTAGCTACATGGCAGATGAGTCCAATGTGTCCATATACAGAGAACTAGCTATATGTCAGAGTAATGCAATATATCCATATACAGACTTCTAGCTAAAAGGCATATGAGTCCAACGTGTCCACATACAGATAGCTAGCTACATGGCAGAGTAGTGCAGCATTTCCACATACAGAGTTCTAGCTACATGGCAGATGAGTCAAAACTGTGCATATACTGAGAGGTAGATAAATGGCAGAGTAGTCCAACATGCCCATATACAAAGTACTAGCTACATGGCAGATTAGTCCAACATGTCCATATACTGAGAGTTAGCTACATGGTAGATGAGTCCAATATCTTCACATACAGAGAGCAACCTACATAACAGATCAGTCCAACATATCCATGTACAGAGAGCTAGCTACATGGCAGACGAGTCCAATATGTCCATTCACAGAGTGGTAGCTAATTGGTAGAGTAGTGCAACATTTCCATATGCAGAGTTCTAGCTACATGGCAGATGAGTCCAACATGTCCATATACTGAGAGCTAGCTACATGGAAGAATAGTCCAACATGTCCATATACAGAGTACTAGATACATGGCAGATGAGTCTAACATGTCCCTATACTGAGAGTTAGCTATATTGTAGATGAATCCTACATGTGTATATTTAGAGGGCTAGCTACAAGGCAGATGAGTCCAACATGTCCATACACAGAGAACTGACGACATGATTGATGAGTCCAACATGTCCATGTATAGAGAGCTAGCTACATAGTAGAGCAGTCAAATAACTACATATACAGAGAGCTACCTAAAAGGCACATCAGTCCAACATATCTATGTATAGAGAGCTAGCTACAAGGCAGATGAGTCCAAAATGTCATTATACAGAGAGCTAGCTATATGGCAGAGCAGTGCAATATTTCCAAACTCAGAGTTCTAGCTACATGGCAGATGAGTCCAATGTGTCCATGTGCTGAGAACTATCTACAAGGCAGAGTAGTCCAACATGTCCATATACAGACTACTAGCTACATGGCAGATAAGTTCAACATGTGTATATTTAGAGAGCCCGTAACAAGGCAGATGATTCCAACATGTTCATACACAGAGAGCTGGCTACATGGCTGATTAGTCCAATGAGTCCATATACTGAGAACTAGCTACATTACAGACAATACCCATATATTCTTATACAGAGAGCTACCTACATGGAAGATCAGTCCAACATATACATTTACAGAAAGCTAGCTACATGCAAGATGAGCCAAAATGTCCATATACACAGTGCTAGTTACATGG